>NW_027437198.1:2464500-2478289 GCF_033239565.1 Halichoeres trimaculatus | reverse complement strand
CACACACACACACACACACACACACACACACAACACATACACACACACACACACCACAACAACCAACAACATCGCACACACAAAAACACCATTATAAGGATCAGGGTGTCCACACTAACATTAGCTTCGGTGTCCCCTCTAAAATGAGCTTCAAAGAATCCCTGCTGACAAAAGCTTCAGAGTGCCCCCCCCCCCCCCCCCCCCCCCCTAAAAAAGAAGAAAAAAACTAACCTTCAGAGTGTCTCCCTTTACATAAGCTTTAGTGCTCCCACAATGTTAGCCTCAGTGTACCCCCCAACATTAGCTTCAGAGTGCCCACCCCTCCTAACATGAGCTTCAGTGCCCCCCTAACATCAGCTTTAGAGTGTCCCCCTAACATTAGCTTTAGAGCAGTGGTTCCCAACCTTTTCCAACTAAGGGCCCACTTTTAAGTCTCAGACATTTTCGTGACCCACCCCCGACCGGTAAATACATAAAAACTAGGGCTGGGCAACGATTAAAACTTTTAATCGTAATTAATCGCATGATTTCCCTGATTAATCATAATTAATCGCATTGTGAAAGTGCCCAAAACATCTGTCATGCAAACACTAAATCAGTACTTGTTATACAGTAATAGTTAAATCACACATTTAGTGCAAATCAAATTCACAAAATGTAAATACAAAATTAAAGCTTATAGCCACTGTCAGGGCATTAAAGTGAAACTCCGGATGGAACAGGTGGGTCCTATCAAAAGTTTAGGGCAGAAATTACCCCTACAGCAGTGTTTTTGTGCAGCAGAAGCCCAGGGCGCACGCACCAAACACACCCTTCCCTGCTCCTCTGACGGTTTCCTCTGCACTCAGACGGGGCCATATTTACTTGACCAAAAAACACAAATAAACAGACTCCACCGAAAAAATCTGATATAGGTCTGCATCACGCTTAATTTAGAGAATTTTCAGTGAGTTGCTTTCACACAAAACACTGCTAAATAAGGCTCTAGTTCTCATTGTGTCTCTTCGTCCTGGCAGACTACCATGCGTTTGTTTATATCTGGCACGCTGTGCACGCGGGACTGATACACTAAGCGACGAGCGCCTTTAAAGGGCAACTCCGGTTTTTTGACACCTGGACTTATTTATAGGGTGCGTGTGCATCCATACTCACTCAGACAAACATTGTGCAGCTCGGAGTCCTTCAGAAGTTATTTAGATCCAGATGATTTTAGCCGCACTTCGCGGGGGCCACGGCAAGGGAGCTTCAGCGCGGGACATAATCTCTGCAAAAATTGCTCGTTTCGGCTATTTTTTTTCATCCATCGCTATCAATCGTTATCACAAACACAGTCCTCTTCTGTTGCCATAGGAGAACACTGTCCACAAGCGCACCACCAGTTCGCATTGAGTCATGGACGTGCTCCTGTTTGTTGTTCTCGAGCCAGCTCTTCGTCTCTCTCCCTCTGCATCCTTCTTTCATGGAGCTACTCGTCCATGTACTCAGGCTCAAACCAGTAAAGGACAACCGTCAAACTCGAAGTCGTAATCTGAAGACGGTAGACGAGCTGACTTTATAACACTGGCAATGGATGAAAAAAATATCGCCGAAATGCCCCTCTTCTCCATGCTTGTTTTGGTTAGTCATCGTGTTTTCCGGTCAATTTCACTTCCGGTCAGCGACAGACATTTACAAAATAAAAGCATGTGAGCAACATGCACTAATGTGCTACAAAATATTTCACGGCGTTAATAGATTGACGAGTTAACGCGAAAAATAACGCGTTAACTTGCCCAGCACTATAAAAACATACCACAACTTAAAACCTGTATAGATGAATTATCAATTTAACACAAACATAGTTTAGCCTAATCTAATGGCACAGTTTACAGTCAGCTCTATCTTTTTATCTGGGCTTAAAAAAGTATTTTAAATTTATTAGACAGGCTGATACACAGTAATACATAATACATTTTATTCTAAAATCATACACTGGGTTATAATATTTATACAATCATAGTTACTCATAGTTAAAGTAGTGAGTCAAGACAAATGGTAATAATTTGTATGTTTGCACCTCCGCACCCACCCACTTATGCTGCTGCTCTCATTGTGCCCCCCCCCCCCCCCCCCCCCCCAGTCTAAAAGTCTGGACACGCCCCTGCACAGAGGTACAGTGTGGTATGAAGGCTTTCAGGCTTGATCTCTGAAAGCTGGAGGAAAACTCCTCTGCTGATTTTTAAAGAATGAGAGGAAAACAGCAAAAGTATAACTTCTGTCCCAAAGAGAGCAGAAAGGTGACTCCTGGACGAGCGGGAGCAGCGATCAGCTGCTGTGTAATATGCGCGAGTAAACTAAGCGTTAGCACTGCACTGATCATCATTACAGACTCCACAAGTTGATCAGGATGAAGTTTAAAGCAAATATAAACCACAGAGTGACAGGGGCACTTCTGCTTGCGCTGACTTTATACACAGAAAACGTGCATCTGTAAACACTGATAAATGATCAGGGTCAGCGTGGAATTGTTTTTTCTCCAGTAACCGTGTGTCTTGTGTGCATCGGAGCGGAACGCCGCTGTGCGTGATGGTGAGAGCTGAGAGCTGTGAACGGCAAATACCCACCACTGCTCTGTCTTTTATTATTGTAGACTGTGATATGATCCAACCATGAGTGTGACTTCACATGGGAACATAGAGAGATGATTCGCTTCTGAAAGATAACTGTTTGATTCCGGGCAGCATCAAAAAATGTTTGTGGCATTCTGAAAGTTTTAGTTGCATACAAGAGCCAAGTGCAATGTAATTTACGTCTGAAACATCGGAAAAAGAAAAGATCATAATTCAGAAGGCGTGGCAGTGTGCCATGATCCTATACTTGTAGCGGAAACCCAGCCATACGATGCGTTCTGAGAGCACTTTTTTTTTTTGAAGGGTTGAACTGAATACAAGAGTTGGAGGCTCCACAGTCACAGTCACATGTTGCAACGTTTTTTTTTTTACATAACTACATGTTCCCCACCCTATCTAATCTAATTAATCGCATTTTAATCTCATATCTGCTTAAAAATAAGGTGGGAATATATACAACACATTTTTAGGTACCCTGAGGCATAAGGAACAAATGAGAAAAGTGTTATGGTTCTATCTTTACAAAATCTACACAGTCCTGCACCTAAGATAAGCTGATTTGATTTTTAGGACATTTTTTGCTTCTGTTCACAGTTTTACTCGATGTGGACTCAATTTTCACTGCAATATTATGAACTTTTATACTTCTATGAGGTCAGGAGAACCAGGGCTACAGGCTAAAAACAGTAAGGAACTATGTACAAAACACTTTTTTCAAGTCTTGGATCAAAGAAAAGTGAAGTATTCTCAGTTTAACATGCTCTGAGCACACAAACTGTTGCTCATTGGTGCAGAGCAGCCCCAAGCTGAGACATGACACCAAGAAGCTGGAAGGAAATTTTCAAAGAATTCTTTAGATTTAAATACAAGACCTTTTTCGATCATTCAGGACTTATTTGATGCAGTAGAGAGTGTAAAATTACCTGTTTTTTACAGAATTGAGCAAGAGCAAACGGTTGATTTTCTGTAGATTTTCAAAAAGGACATGTGAATAAACAAGACAGTCCACTTAAAGGATAAGTTCAGTTAAGACAGCTTTTACATTGTTTATAGAATGAAGTAGAACAAAATACTCACCAAGAAGGTTTTCCTGATCCAAGCAGTGCTTCGGGAGATATTTACATCCAAAATCGTGCAGTGGACGTCCGTATGATGGGATCCATCGGGGCAGAGACATCTCCGCTCCTTGAAACGGCATTAATCGTCCAAAAACTTGTGTTTTTCACCAATGTTCCATTATGGTCGGCTCCGAGATAGTCCTCTGCTGCAGTCTGCGTCACTCCAGACAGTGCTGTGCGGCTGTACTGACCTCTGAACTGACGAAGACTTTGTTTACGCTTGCCCCTCAAAGAAAGGAGTCAGTGCTCCAGAGAGTACTGCGCAGTTTTAGGAGCGGCGCTGTCTATGCCCCGATGGATCCCATTATACGGACGTCCGCTGCACGATTTTGGATCTAAATATCTCCCGAAACACTGCTTGGATCAGATAAGCCTTCTGGGTGAGTATTTTTTTCTATTACATTCTATAAACAATGTAAAAGCTGTATAAACCGAACTTATCCTTTAACAGCGCTCCCTCTTCCCCCCGGTTCAAAGAATGTTGCTAGATGTGATACATTCAGGGACCGTTGGAAATTTGAAAATCTGACAAGAACACCACTTTTTTCATGTAGGACAAACGGTTTGTAAATGCTAGACATTTGAAAATAAGTGCGTTTTTTGACGCCTCGCGGGTTGGGGCTCCAGATTAATCTGCGTTAATTTTTATGACGCGTTAATTTGTGGTGTAATTAATTAATCTAATTAACGCGTTAAAATGACAGCCCTACAAATAACCAAAACGTTGACCACCCGTTACAACCAGCGTGGTTGAAAAACTATATGCCTTCCCTTCCACACACACACCTGACTCATTAACTCAGGCTTTTATATCTCAAACACCACCTAATGGCAGAACCAAAAATTGCATTCTTGAACACACCACAAACAAAAGAAACCAAGAAGAAAACAAAACTAAATTATGGCTCCAACACACCGGCCCCTAATTGATAATGGCAGGTGGGCATAATCAATTCAAAACATATTTACAAATTGGAGCCAACAATCATTTAAATAAATCTCTGAGTCTGGCTTTTAAATTGGTCAAAGGTCATGTTTTTTATCTGTATATACAGCTCATTTTGCTGCTTCTTGCAGAAGGCAGTTTTGTTACCGGCCTGTCCAATATGCTGGATTTGGTTTGCACTTGTGCAGAACGCACCATTCCTTTCCTGTCTGGATACGTCTGCAGGACTCTTCCAAGTAACCAGGAACTGAGGGGGGCTGTGGGATCTGCAATAAGCACCATGTCTCCAGGTACAAGACTTCGCCTCTCCTTGCTCCATCTTTGACGCTCCTGAAGCAAAGGTAAGTATTCTTTTACCCAGCGCTTCCAAAAAGGATCAGAAATGTACTGGATCTGTCTCCACCTCCTTTTGATGTAAAGATCATTCCTTTCAAATAGACCAGGCGGGAAAACCGGTTTCCTTTTCACGGTGAGTAAGTGGTTGGGTGTAAGAGCTTCCAGGTCATTGGGATCTCCAGACAGCTTGTTGATTGGACGATCATTTAGAATGGCTTCGACTTCACACAAAACTGTTTTGAATCCCTCATCGTTCAGGGTTTGTTGGCGTAGAACTGAAGTTAGAGTCCGTCTAACCATCCTTATGATACGCTCCCATACACCCCCATGATGAGATGCTGTTGGTGGGTTGAAGCTCCACTTTGGTCCTTCCTGTAGAAAAGCATCTTGTATTTTGCTGTGATTTAAAGCAGCCAGAGCTTCTCTCAGCTCCCTTTCAGCACCAGTGAAGTTAGTTCCATTGTCAGATCGAAGATGCGAGACTGGACCTCTTCTGCAGACAAACCTTCGCAGAGCATTTATGCAGGAATCAGTGTCCAGTGAGTATGCAACTTCCAAATGGACTGCTCTACATGCCATACATGTAAAGATGAAGCCGTAGCGCTTTTCTAGTTTGCGACCTCTTTTGACCTCAATTGGTCCAAAATAATCAACACCAACATTGGTGAATGGTGGAAGGTCTGGAATGATCCTTTCTATGGGCAGATCTGCCATTTTCTGCTCACCCAACTTCCCTTTATGGCGTTTACAGAATCCACAATTGGACAGGATCTTTCTGGCTGCTGCATTAGCACTGGTGATCCAATACTTGCTCCGCAGTTTGGAGAGAATATGGTCCCTTCCAGCATGACCCAGCTGTTCATGTATGTGTTTCAGTAAAAAGGAAGATACATGCTGGTCTTTGGAGAGGATAAGTGGATATTTCGTCTCCTCTGGCATGGCAGCCTTGCTCAATCTTCCTCCAACTCGGAGCAATCCGTCATCCAAAGTGGGGTCCAGTTTGTAAATGGTACTTTCCTTTTGTACCCCAGATTTGCCAGATGATAGTGCAGCAAACTCTTTAGGGAATCTTTGCTGTTGAGCGAAGCGAATGATGTTGGTTTCTGCCTCCAAAAGATCATCTGGAGTCAAGCTCTGACCTTTATATGCCACTTTAAGCTTTTGCATTTCCTCTTCCATTTTGTTTCCATTGATGTCTGCATCCTTTTGACTCAGCTGTTTTCTTGTTTGACTCCTCTCCAATAGAGCCTTCCTTATTTTCAGGATCCATGCAACTGACTTCTTCAACCTTCGCCAATCAGAAAAGTAGGTTATCAGCTGATGAATACCTGGTGAGTTCCCCACAACTGCTGCATTAACCATGAGATCCCTTTTTACCTCTGGGTAATCAGCAGCAATGTCAAAATTAAAGCCGTTTGCTGGCCAGGCCTCTTCTGTTTTTCTCAGAAATTCAGGGCCTTCAATCCATTGTTGGTTCACCAAGAAGCGATCCACTGTCAATCCTCTTGAGGCTTCATCCGCAGGATTCTGAGTGGTATGAACGCACCTCCATTGTGAGACATCTGTTGCCTCTCGAATGGTAGGTATTCTGTTTGCCATAAAGGTTTGAAATCTCCTGTCCTCATTTCTGATATACTTCAGAATTGAAGTACTATCAGTCCAGAAACATAAATTCTGAAGTGGAAGCTGTAACTCTGCCTTTAACAATGTGTCCACACGGACGGCATGAACAGCAGCTGTAAGCTCTAGGCGAGGAATTGTCACGTTTCAGTGGTGCCACTCTGGCTTTGCCGAGTATGAAAGACACATGAAAACTGTTGTTGTTGTTTTGCATCCTGAGACAGGTAACAGTGCCATATCCAGTTTCACTGGCATCTGAAAAATGATGTAGTTGAGCATGAATGGGTTGTCCGAAATCTGGTGGTTTGAGGCCTCTGTCAATTTTGAATGCTGTCATTCTCTCCAGATCTCCTAACCATTTGATCTGCCGCTGTTGGAGAGCCGAGGGTATTTGATCGTCCCATCCAATGCCCTTTCTACACAGATCCTGCAGTATGAGCTTGGCTGGAAGTGTAAGTGGTGCTAGAAATCCCAAAGGATCATAGACTGAGCTGACCACGGACAGAATCCCACGTCTGGTGTGAGGCTGTTCTTTGAGCACTATGTTGGATTTAAAAGAGTCTGTCTCAACACACCAATGAAGGCCAAGGGCTCTCTCAACTGGAAGTTGGTCTCTGTCCAAATCGAGCTCATCTAGAATTGTTGCTCTTTGCTCTTCTGGAATGGATAGCAGCACGCCACGACTGTTGCTAATCCACTTTGTCAAATGAAAGCCTCCCTTATGACAAACAGCTGTCAAATCTTTGACCATTTTGATGGCATCTTCCTCAGACGGCAAACTTTTGAGACAATCGTCCATGTAAAAGTTCTGATTGACTGTATCAATGACTTTGGCAGAGAAACTGTCCTGGTTGTCTTCTGCAGTCTTTCGTAGAGCGTAGCATGCACAGCTAGGTGACGACACAGCCCCGAAAAGATGTACAGTCATTCTGTATTCCACCAGCTCGCGATGAACATTACCTTCCGGCCACCACAAGACACGGAGAAAATCTCGGTCATCCTGAGCTACTTTGACCTGATGAAACATTGACTTAATGTCAGCTATTACGGCCACAGGCTCCTGCCTGAATCTTGTGAGGACTCCCAACAAAGAACTGGTGAGGTATGGACCCTGTAGCAGTTGACCATTTAGAGATTTCCCTCTGAACTCAGCTCCACAATCAAATACAACACAAAGATTACCTTTTTTGGGATGATACACTCCGTGATGTGGAATGCACCATACCTATCCGTCGGACCGTTCCAGTTGATACTCGGGTACACGTTCAGCATATCCCTCTTTGATGACATCACAGAGAAAGCTGGTGTATTCCTGGTGGAATTTCTCATCTTTCTTGAACCTCCTTTTTAATCCAAGAATACATTGCTTGGCAATGCTGTTATTGTTTGGCAGAGAGACTTCTTCCTCTTTAAAGGGAATTTTCAGACTGTAATGTTCATTTTGAAGCTCTACTGAACCTTTCATGATGTTCATGAACTTGACTTCATCCCTTGACATCTCCTTTTTGTAACATGATGAATGCTCATTAAAATCATGATTGCACTGCTTATTCAGTAGAACTTCCAGCCTTTCTATAGAATCCTGTTGACAGTAGCAGTGGGGTGGTCATTTTCAAACCTCTTGACATTGCATCCTTGAAGAGGGCCATTAATAACCCACCCTAATAGGGTTTTAATGGCGTATGGTCCATTTCCATGGCTGTTGATTACTTCCCAAGGTTCAAGCAGTTTGGAGGCATTGGTGCCTATCAGTAACTCCACGTTGGCTTGGATACGAGGGATTTCAACACCATCCAAATACGGCCACTTAGCCAATTCCTCTTCTGTGATAATGTTCTCTGTGTTTACAGGCATCCTCTTCTGAGTATAGACCTCTGGTAATGCATAGAAAGGGGGTTCAGTGAGACTTGAAATCTCCAAACCTGCCAACCTGTAGCTGGAAACTGATGATCTTGGGCCCATGGTTTGTAGACTGATTTGAGTTTTCCTTCCATTCATATTTAGTTTCCTCATCAGGTTTTCAGTACAGAATGTGGCTGTACTACCTGGATTCAGGAATGCATATGTTTGTATGACTTTATTTCCTTTGACAGACTTAAACTGAACTGGAAGGATGGACAGAATTCCATCACCATTTCCGGCCCCTGTATGACCACATGTTTGCAGAGAGACCAGTGTGCTGCCTACAGATGGTTCCTTGGGTCGTTTAGAGTCTGTGTTGTTTGTACTTGCTCTTTGTGGAATATGGAGAATGCTGGGATGGTTTTGGCTGCACACTTTACAAATCAAGCGCTTGTCGCAATCTTTGCTCATGTGCCCAATGCTAAGGCAGCCAAAGCAGACTTCTTTCTCCTTTAGAAAGTTTATCTTGTCCCTGTGCAACTTTTCCCCCAATTGTGGACAATGTTCCTGTGTGTGACCTTTAGAGTAGCATATATACATTCCACTTGACTTTACAGATGAACTACTTTGCAGCTGGACCTGGGGAAACTTCATGTTTTCTTTTACTGCAGGTGGTTTTATGGTAGGGACCATGGTTGCAAAACTTTGAACCTTGGCTTTGACTGTGATTTTGTCCTGATCACATTTTTGCTTGTTGTTATGGGTTGTGTATTTTGAATGTCTCTTAATACTGGGTCGGATACAATTTTAACTTGATGTTCTATGAAAGTGACAATGTCAAGAAAGTGTGCCCTGCGGTTGAATCTTTCCATTATTACACATGCAGTAACTCTCCATCTTTCTCTTAGCTTGTATGGAAGCTTCAAGATCACTGCTCTCATATTGGCTGGCATATCCAGCTCTCTCATGTACTGCACATCCTCCATTGAATTACAACATTCCCGGAGAAATAAAGCAAAAGCTTGAAGGGATTTGACATCCTCTGATTTTACTGCAGGCCAGTTGAGGACCTTCTCCAGGTATGCTGCTGTGATTTTGTGTTCATTTCCAAAATGCTCCTCCAGCAAATGTTTAGCCATAATGTAGCCTCTATCAGGAGCCATATGCTGACAGCTACGCACCAAATCCTTGGGTTGACCTCTTGTGTATTTATCCAAAAAATATAAGCAGTCTCCTTTGCTGCTAAGCGTTCCTTTCCACACAGTGTTCAAAAGCTCTGATAAATGTTCTGTACTGGAGGGGATCCCCATCAAATGATGGAATTTCTCTTGGTGGTAGCAGATGAGCAGTTTGCTGTTGAATCAGCAATGCTGATATTTCATTTTGTGTCTGCAGTAAGTTGTAGAGTGTTGATGTTTCACCATTTACTTGCAGGGGTATATGAGACTGATTGACACTTGGGGTGATAAATTGCTCATGAGCATCCAAAAGCAGTTTGTCTGATGTTGCTTCCTTTAACCTAATGTTCTGGCTTTTGTTTTGTTGTTGCATAAATGGTTGTTGTTGCTGTGAATCCACTGGGATGGGCAGATATTCCTTTACCTGTGGGTTGAGAATGGTGGATGTTTCCTTTAACCTTGCTCTCTTTGTATGGGTGTTGAAAGTGGTAGAAGGGTCCAGTAATTTTCAGCCTTGTCAAAATATGATTTCATTCCATCTGAGTGTGTTTTTGAGGAAGCTTGGTGACTGGAGGCTGATAACACTGCTAGTTTAGCATTAGAAGCGGCCATTTCCGTATCAAGCTCCATCTTTTCCTTTCTCCTCCTCAGCTCCTCTGCTTGTTCCTCCAGAGCGTGTTTCTCCTTTAATGCTGCAGCGCGAGCTTCAAGTGCAGCTCTCTCTGCCTCAGCCTGGATGCGTGCTGCTGCTGTAGAGGACTTGCTGCTTCTCGAACTGGCATGACTTTTCCAGCTTGATCTTTTACTTGAAATGTTTGTTGCAACGTTGGAAATACTGTCATTAGGACTCACTTCGTTTTCGGCACAATTTTCTTTAGCGTTTTCGGCAGTTTTGGAAGTGTCTGTACTTTCGAGCCACCTGTTCACAGCATCAGTAAATTCATTTACATTCAGCAGCTTTGCTTTGAACCATATGTCATGTTTCTCTTTTTCGGCAGGGGGTAAGTATTGTACCAGATCTTCGTGTGTTTCATTTGCTTCGTTACACAAAGTTTTGTATTTGTCAAAAGCACAGTGCACCTCTGTTTCATTTTCTCTTTCTTGCATTAGCTCTGCAATAGCTGTTTTTAAACTTGGTGCTTTATTCAGTGTAGTTTTTCTTAATTTTTGCAGTGTTTCTAATTTTTCCAGCAATGCTTTTTGTGTTAATCTAATGGGACGTTTCAGTATTTCAGTATTAACACCGGCAGCGCTTCCACTAAGCTGCACGTCCACCGCAGCGGACCGATCAACATTAGCACCCTCCACTTGTGTACTGGTCGCAAAAAAGATGTCCCGGCGCTTATCCATGGTCCTTCAGTCCGTAATCGCTCCCCATTGTCCAAACGCTCCACAATAAACAAGTCACACCGTAATCCAACAATGATATCCACTTGGGTAGCAGCTTCAAGCCCGATGATCCCCTGGCTCTGACGGGCCGTCCCCGATTCCAGTTCTCTTTCTCCGTTCTCCGTTCTCCAAGCAAACCACGCGGAAGAGAAATCCAGTGACAGCGTTCAATTAGTCAGCTGTTCCCATGAAAGGCGTTTGCAGCGAGTGCTTTCAAGGCAGTTTTTCAACTTAAATGTAGAGTCTTCCACTAAGACTCGGTTTTTCCGGTGTGCGGGGAAGAACTTCTCAGACGCACGTTTAAGTAGTAACGGAAATCGAAACTGAAAAAACCAATACCATTGTCCTTTGAGCTTTGGATGCCTTGACCCGTTTACTGTTCACCCAAAAAGAAAGAAAAACAATGATCCACGTTAAACAAATAACCAAAACGTTTACCACCCGTTACAACCAGCGTGGTTGAAAAACTGTATGCCTTCCCTTCCAGACACACACCTGGCTCATTAACTCAGGCTTTTAAATCTCAAACACCACCTAATGGCAGAACCAAAAATTGCATTCTTGAACACCACAAACAAAAGAAACCAAGAAGAAAACAAAAACTAAATTATGGCTCCAACATCACCAAAAAACAAACAAAAACAAAAGCTGCCACCTGTCAATACCATCTAAGCTGCCCGCCTGACCACAGCTCTTTATTACCCAGGTGGTGTCAGTGCTGGTGCTGGTGCTATTGCTTGGTTGGTACAAATCATGTTCTCTCTAAGATCTGGGGGGTATTCCACGAAGCTGGCTAGCTAGCTCAAAGCCTGGCTTATTTCAGTTAGCCTAGCTCACTTAAGTGACAGTTCAGTTCCACAAATGAGGTTTAGGGCTAGTGTGGCTTGATAACCATGGTATATTAGCCAGTGGGACAAGCCTGGTCCTGGGCTGGCTTGCAGTCAGGCTTACCTTAGCTGTGTCTCAAAGAAGGTCCGAAGGGCTTCTGAAAGACGCCTTGTGAACTGCATGTGTCACATTAAATAAATCTAGAACTGTAATGAATGATTGTTCTTGTACAGGAATATCAATTGAGACCTTTTGGTAACTTTTCTGATACCTCCTGCTTAAAACCCAAAAAGTGAGAAGGATTGTGAGACCCTGCTTTCACGGCCTATATTCAAACTAAAAATCAAGATCGTGCTAGTTTTTGCCCTTTAGCTCCATTGGAGGTTCACGTCCTCCCTGAGCTTGCCTTAGAGGTAAAGGTGATTCCAAATGCTAAGATAACTTTTTGTCTTCCCCCTTATTTAAACATAGGGTACTGTATCACTATCATCTCTCATAAAAAAAATCACATCTCATCTATACATGTTTTTTTCTACAGTTTTAGTCACTGTTTGATGAAACATTGCCACATAAAGTGGCAATGTTTATATATATATATATATATATATATATATATATATATATATATATATATATATATATATATATATATACACTATATATGAACAGCATTAATATAATCAAAATAAGTTTAATCTGAACGCAGGCGTTGGGTACGCTCAAATCCTTCGCCAGGTATGAGTTTGTGTACGCAACTTTCATGTCAGTGGGCAGCGAGGCATTTTCAGAAATAAATACTGATGTTGTTTGATCAATATTGAGATCCTTGCATTAGATCTGGTACCAAGAACATTTTTTACATCTCACTTTTCTTCTGCCGATCTATAAAATACTTTGCTATGAAGGAGCAGCTTGAGCTGCGTTTCCTCAATCGGTTTACGTAAAAAAGAATTGAAAATAGAGATGCTGCTGTCAGTTTTTAATACACTCCCATGTTCATGATTAAGTCTCCGCAGAGAACATTCAGATGACACTAAATCAAACTTTTAGCTCAGATTTTTCAAAGGAAGCTGTATTGATTACAGGATATACTGTGAAGATGAATATTTCACTCCTTACAGTATTATCATATAAACGTGTATATATATATATATATATATATATATATATATATATATATATATATATATATATATATATATATTAGTGCTGTTAGGCGATTAAAAAAATTAATCTCTATTAATTACAGGATTTGTAATTAATTAATCTAATTAATCCCATTTTAATCTCATATCAGCTTAAGGTCCCAAAATAAAGACTTTGAATTCCAGGACATTAAAATTACATTAAAAGACATTTGAAAATAAGGTGGGAATATATACAACACATTTTTAGGTACCCTGAGGCATAAGGAACGTGTTATGAAAAGTTGTATGGTTCTATCTTTACAAAATCTACACAGTCCTGCACCTTAGGTAAGCTGATTTGATTTTTAGGACGTTTTTTGCTTCTGTTCACATTTTTACTCGATGTGGACTCAATTTTCACTGCAATATGAACTTCTATACTTCTATGAGGTCAGGAGAACCAGGGCTAAAGGCTAAAAACTGTGAGGAACTATGTACAAAACACTTTTTTCAAGACTTGGATCAAAGAAAAGTGAAGTATTCTCAGTTTAACATGCTCTGAACACACAAACTGTTGCTCATTGGTGCAGAGCAGCCCCAAGCTAACACATGACACAAGGAAGATGGAAGGAAATTTTCAAAGAATTCTTTAGATTTAAATACAAGACCTTTTTCGATCATTCAGGGCTTGTTTGATGCAGTAGAGAGTGTAAAAGGACCTGTTTTTTTACAGAATTGAGCTAGAGCAAACGGTTGATTTTCTGTAGATTTTCAAAAAGGACGTGTGGATAAACGA
>NW_027437198.1:2292000-2462000 GCF_033239565.1 Halichoeres trimaculatus | reverse complement strand
GTGCGTAACGGTCAACACACTCTTCAGCTCCACCCCTTCTTCAGTCTGTGACACACATCTTTAAAAGCCTGAACGGAAACAATTAATAATATTGTGGCTTCTAATAGTCAGACATCACGAATAAATTAATCAATGTATAAACAAAGGCTGTGTAAATTAAATGTTTAAAACTCGTATGTATTTTAGTTTGTCACATTCACGCTGCTGAATTACTGCAGTGATTTCCTTGCAGGTGATTTTTTTCTGATTTGCTCTTCTTTTCCACCACTTTTCCAGCTGCCAAACAACACTACCTCATTTCCTCTCTAACTGTTGCTATGGCCTTGTTGATTTCAAGCATGGAGAAGTTCCCTTAATGCGTACCTCCATGTCATAAATTCCGCGGGTTCGGCCAGCTGAACCTTGAATATTTAGGGGCGTGTTATGTAAATTACGATTGTTTTCAGCTGCCACATTTATCAACAGCTGATCAGGCATACGCCATGATTGGCCGTGATACGCACGTTTAATAAATCACACACGCACGTTGCTGTAAGCTCTTTTTTACACCCAGGTCTGCGTCACTTCCCACGCAAGACTGATGAATGAGGGCCAAAGTGTGGGAGGACAGGATTCATCACACTGATGTGGAAACACTGAAGCAGCAGATACACACAGACACACATACATACAGACATATAGACAGACAGAGAGACACACACGGAAGACAGACAGACACACACACACACACACACACACACACACACACACACATACACACATACACACACACAGTATGGAAAAGCTCCACAAACTTACAAATCTTACATCCTCTGCGGTGACATCGTGGTGAACCCGATAACCAGTCCCATTGTCTCTGGGGTCATGACCTTTGCCCCGACCTTTGCCCTGGGCATGGTTAGTGTAGTAGCGGACGAATCGGGAGCGGCGGACCAGCAGGTGCAGCAGGAAGCAGAGCATCTCCATGCAGATGGAGACAAGGAAGAAGATGAGTGTGTTCCTCCTCTCGTCATGGATTAGCAGCTTGGTGAAGATACGAGAGAGAGAGATAATGACACCGGCCGTACCTGCAGGGAGGCGGAGACACAGGTGAGAATGAGGAGGAGAGCGCAGGGCTTAGAGAGTGAACTTTCTTCAGAGTCAGCATACTTACTCTCTCCTGTCATCACGCCCTGAGTGTAGCGTTTGGGTAGCATCCCCATGTAACCATAGAAACTAGACTGCTGCACTGTGGAGGGACAGGAGAATGCCATTATCAGATGAGCTCATCTCTGTGCCAAGCTAAGTGAAGCTAGGCTAAGCTAACAAGCTGTAGTTCAATCTAAACAGCTTTAAATGTTTGACCTTCACGGGTTTACCGTCAGCAACAGGTTTTTATATTTGAGTTCGTTTAATAACTGAGAACGTCATGATGAGTTGTACCTGTACATCCAAATGCCACCACTCCCACCGAAACCAGGTTGATGATGTACGCCTGCTGGGTCGTGAACTTCGCCAGCCAGACATCAAAAACACTGACAAAGACCAGCGGGCCAAGAGCGAGGATATAACCTACAGAGAGAAAAAGACTTGAGGCAGGCTCTGTTGTGACTACAGGGATGATCCATTATAAACAGGTGATGATATGAGAAACAGCCAGGTTTCAGACTCTTCAGACCCCACAGACACCTCAGACTCTACAGACTCTTCAAATTCTTCAGACTCCACAATCTCTTCAGACCAAGGTTAAAATAGTTTTGGATTTGTCATTATAGTTTAGTTATAGTTAGTTTTGACATTTTTTTTCCATTACAGTTTGATTTTAATTAGTTTTAGAGCGGGCATTCTAGTTTTTATTTAGTTTTGAATTTTGCAACAAGGCTTAGTTTTAGTTTAGTTTCAGTTTAGTTTTAGTTTTTTCATACCTTATTTGCCAGGTGCAGGATTCAAAAAGGTCAGAGTAAATATTTTGTAATACTGTTTATTATCAAGTCCAACATAGTGCTCACTGCTCAGTCAATGCTGATACTGAACTGTTGGCTGCTGCCTTCAACACAAAAAATAATATAAACTTAAATAAACAAATATAAACATAAATTATGTAAAACAATAAAGTATGAGCTTTAATAATCAGAAACTTGGACTCTGTAACAATAAAGTCAGACTTACATGCAATGAAACTATTACAGATGCTCTGATTTATTGCTCCCCTGCATTTTGTCGCAGCATAGTACACAGCCAGTCAGTGCAGTAAACAAGCATGTCCCAGTATGTCACAATGATGGTGCTGTACGGCACTGACAACTGCCGAAAACTGTCTTAAAATTGGTTGGGAAAATGTGTTGGGTTTATTTAAATTCTACAGGCTATTAATATTGTCAGAAACTAAAACTAAGGGCATTTTGTCTATAATTTTAGTTGGTTTGAGTTACTTTTATGAACACAAGATACAGTTTTAGTTTACTTATCGTTTTTGTTTTCTTTTCTAGTTTTTATTAACTATTAACTATTAACTGCAATGTATTTTAAATTTCAGTTTTCGTTTTTAGTTTTGTATTAGTTAACTATTATAACCTTGCTTCAGACTCAACAGATGCTTCAGAATCTATAGACTCAACAAACTCTTCAAACTCTACAGGTGCTTTAGACTCTGCAGATGCTTCGGACTCATCAGACTCATCAGACTCTTCAGACCCTTAAGACTCTTCAGGCTCTTCAAACCCTTCAGGCTCTTCATACCCTTCAAACCTTCCTACTATAGTGATGCTTCAAACCCCTCAGCCCTTCAGACTCTTCAGACTCTACAGACTTTTCAGAGTCTTTGGACTCATCACACTCTTTTGATTCTTTAGATTATTTTGACTCATCAGACTTTTTTGTCTCTTCACACTCATTGGACTATCCAGTCCCTTCAGACTCTTTGGACTTTTCAGACTTATTGATTTACTTTAATCTATTTGTAAAGGGACTGTGTACAAAAGTTAACATAAATGTTACAATTTGATGCATTGTACCAGTTATCTCAAAGCTAATTTATATCTGCAATCCTTTGGCAGGTCACGGTTAAATCATTTCATCATAGTGAAACAACCATATGCACACACACCCCCACCCCTGCCCACACACACATAAAAATGCACACACAGAGAATTGTAGTTTAAGTTTAGCAGATTTAGCAGATTTTTCAGTTTGATTTTGAAACTGTTGTGTGAGTCACAGTTCTTGATGTCATCTGGTAAGGTGTTCCACTGAGTTTTGGCTTTCACAGAAAAAGATGGCTGTAGAGCACAAGGGTACATAGCAGTCTTTAAAAGAAGATATCCTTGTGGATATAATAGAGTCCACCGACCAGAAGTTGACAAACTGACACAGTGGAGGCGGGGCCAAACCATTTACAATCTTCAGACTCTTTGGACTCCTCAAACTCTATGGGCTCATCAGACCAATCAGTATCTCTGCAGAGACATGTCACAGTTGAATACGTCCACTCCATCTGTGTAGTTGAAGTTTTTCTTATATTGGTCTAAATCTCTGCACCCACTGACTTTAAACCTGCTTTAAAAGAACCTGGAGATGATGCCACACAGAGATGGGGACTCAAGTTTACGACTAACTAGAGTTGGACCCGAGTTGTGCACACAGACTGTAGACTTGACTTGGACTCATACTCAAAAAAACTTTAGACTCAACTCTGACTCATGTTTTGGAGCTCCTGGATAATCATGTGGTGCACCACCACACCAAAATAAAAGCTGCCATGCCTCCAGAACTACGATCTTTTTCTCCCCAGATGTTTTAAATGTCAATAAAACTGTACTGGGCTCTTGTAAGTGTGACCAAAATTGCCTCGACCAAAACTCATACTCATGGTAGGACCATACCATGGTCAAAACCAACAAGCAACAGAGCTCTGGCAGGTCTTTGCAATTTATGATTCTCAGCTCTCATCATTGCGCACAGCAGAATTCCGCCCTGATGTGCACACATAAGACACAGTTTCAGGAGAAAATTGATTCTGTGCTTTCTTTGATCATCAATCAGTGTTTACAGATACATGTTATAGTCTAGCTAGCTTTATATGCTGTAATAATGCTAGTCACATCATAAATATCACGCGAGTCGCTGAGTAAACTTTTGTTTTCTGCGATGCATTGCAGTGTTTATTTGCTCAAAAGCAGAAGTTCTCCCTGTCACTCTGTGTGGTTTATATTTACTTTAAACTTCATCCTGATCAGTTTGTGGAGATTGTCGTGCTGATCAGCACTGTGAATCTAGTCGCTCCCATAGGAGTCCCCTTTCTGCTCTCTTTGGGATAGAAGTTGCAGTTTGTCTAGCTTTCCCTTCATTCTTTAAAAATCAACAGAGAAATTTTCCTCCAGCTTTTGTTGAACAAACCTGAAAGCCTGTAAGTTTTCATGCCACTGTGACCACTGTTAATATGTGCCTCTGTGCAGGGGCATGTCCAGACTATTAGAATGAGGTGTCACAATGAGGGCAGTGACATATGTAGGGGTGGCCAGAGTGTGTATACATAGAAATTATCACCATTTATCTTCTTTAACTTCACCCTCTACTTTAACAACTATGAGTAACTATGATAGCTTAACTATTATATTGCAGTGTAAGATTTTAGTATATAAATTGTAGTACATGCATCAGCCAAGCAAATAAATTTAAAGTAGTTTTTAATAAAAAGAGAGATCTCAGCATGGCTGCAAACTTTGTCATTAGATAAGGAAAAAAATATTTTTGTGTTGAATAAATAATTTATAAAAGTTTCAAATTTCTGAGGGGGGGCCGAGGGGCTCTCACAAAGTTTCAAAAAACCCTGGAGGAAACCCTGCCATGGCAACCATGTAAAGTGGTTACCAACAAACCATTTGGTGTGTGTGCCTCCAAGATCAAGCCGTTTCACTTGTACATTGGATTACCACAATGGCGAGCGGCGGCAGACCTGCTCCTGAACCATTTGTCATTACATTTGGTTTTAAAAACTTCAAGCAGGATGGCACTAACAAAGGGAGTGCTAACTGTAAAGTCTGCGGTATGCAGATCAAAGATGCTGGATCCACCACATCAAATTTTATCAGGCACCTAGAAACTCACCTGGATAGAATCATATAACAAACGAGTAATCAGTACTGATACTGATAGGGGTGTCAATAAAAATGCTTTGAATCCTTTTTGTAGATATAGCTGTGTAGTATTCTTGGTAGAGGGGTACTTGACTTGGACTTGCAAAAAACTTTTAAACATCTCTGATGCCACTCAAAGCGGGGAGAAACACAGACACCCTCTGGTGGATCCACAGCTTCTGGCTGGGTTTATCGGAATCCTTTTAGGATGGGAGTCAGGGAGATTAAGATCAGAGTGTGTTTTTCAGCCTCTCTCCGTTTACTTCTCTCTGGTAAACTGGAGGTTCCCAGCAGCTCATTAATAACCCAGCAGGTGTTCCCGTAGTAAGACCGTTTTAATGGTGATTTCAACTCTGACTTACCCACAGTGATCCTGGTGTGCAGGCTGAGTCTCTCCACCAACACGTTGTTCAGGATGACGGCCAGCAGAGCCACCAGGATGTAGGTCAGGCTCATATCGAACACGATGGATGTTCCTGGATCACAGAGAACCACAGCTGGGAGTAAAACCCTAAACCCTGAAGTCTTCTTCAAGTCAGTTCCAGCAAAATTGAGATTATAACTTTAAACAGTTTGTGAGTGATGTCCATAGACAGGAGTCTGGACCTTCCTGTCGGTTAGTGTCTGTGACTCAGGTTGGCATGGGGGTAATGTGAGGCTGGAGACAGTTTACAGAGTTCACATATTTATTTGTGTATCAGAGGTTTTACAACGTCAGCTGATTTCAGGATGAAAGTTTATTGGCACCATTGTCTCAGTTGCAGATGGCCAACAACTTAGCTCCCTAAAGAGATGCCAAAAGATGCGGAGCTCCCCCTACAGGCCAACTGCACCTTCTTCAGGTTGACAGGTGGGTCTTTGCTGAGGACTGGACCCACCTGAGAAGCTCTGAGGCCTTAAAACAAAGGTAAAGGTGTGTTTGGAGTGGGTGAGACTTCAACTCATCCCTACAACTGTGTTTTTGTTCTTGTCCAGCAGGTGTAGACATGTTTTTCTGGACTTGATGGTTGAATAAAGATAACAATGTGGCTGTTTACAGCCAAAAACAGAGCAGTGATGGCTCTTCAACTTTGGCATTCTCCTCCCTGCTGCTGGAGAGATTTGCTCCTGATTGGTCAAAAAATGGAATCTCTGACGTCGGCAGATCCCCAAAATTCAAAAAGCTTGTTTTAGGTCAGGATTCTACATTTACAAGCAAAGCCAAAGACCCACAAATTTCACTAAAAGACTTAATAAAGTGATTTTTACATGATATGGGACCTTTAAGACATTGATCTAGTTTAAAGCAACTTTTAAGCAGATTTTTCTTGTTCCATTGGCAGATTTTTTTACTTGTAACAAGCAATTCAGACCTCATTTTTGTCTTTAAATGACTTAAAACAAGACATTTTACTGGAATAACCAGCTGAATGTGGCGCATATCAAGTATAAAAAGACTTTTTTTAACTGAAAATAAGGCAAAAACACTTGATAAGTTTTTTTTTTTGTAGTGATCTTGAACACTATCAGTGTTTTCAGTTTATCATCCCAACATTCCTATTACTCCTCCAACCCTCACCCTTCTGTACTTTGTGACACCACATCCACTCCCTATCCAATCATTTCGCCTCTCCCTCCAAAATAAGAAAAAAAAAAGAAGAGGATTCCCCCAGATTCATCATATCTTGTATTTAAGTCTTTTTTTTGACATTTTGATGGCATAAGAAAAATTCTTCCAACTCATTTTGTCCTCCTCACACACTCTTCCCTGTTTCCTCCCCTCCCCTCTCTGTCTGCTGTTGGCTGCAGCTCTGTCTAGCCTCTCTGATGGCTTTCTCAGTGTTTTGGCTCTAGGGCTTGCTAGACGAACTCACCCATAAAACAAGCACAGATTTCTGACTAAAGCACTAAGGAGACTCGTACAGGGATACCAAAGAAGCTGATGTACATACTCCTCAGACACTGTATTTGAGTCTCTGTTTGCGCTTCCTATGGGGTTGATAAAACAACTCATAACACATGTAAACAATAGACCTGTCACTCATCCACTCACACATTAACTCATGACTCCTGCAGCACATTTTCTCTGGAAGTCCATTATTTTCTCTTTTTGTATAACAATGTAGTGGTGTGAGTCAATGTTTCTGTCCACAGTGCTCAAAGGTGTGTTCTCGTACCCAAACATCACTAACCTTCAAACTTGTGGTGCAGGTAGTCCACGTCAGTGATGAAGCTGTTGTAGGGAAGCAGGAAGCCAACTCCGGCCAGCAGCATGGCGAAGTAGATCCCATGATACCGATCCTCAGGGATCGGCTCCTCAAAGTCTGAGCAGGAAGAAAAGAGTAAGGACACGGTCATACTGGCATAACGTGCCGTGCTTAAGCACGCTTCAGCCCTAAAGCACGTTTGGAATGGCTAGTGTGACCGCAACCGTGCCGTGCTTGAGCACGATTCACTTCTTTGGCACGCTTTGGAGAGGTGGGCTTTGGCATGGTTTATTTCATGCACGAGCATAAGCACGCGGACGGCATGTGTGATCCATGACTTATAATCACCGTGAGCGCATATCTCGACAATCATTTTAAACTAAGCGGGGTTGTCAGAGGGCTATATCGGGCAGAAATGACTTGCCATAGGTCCATAAGTCTTAAAAGTTATAGCAGTGTTCTCTGTGTCTCACTGTGCTGACTCTGATGAGATTGCGCTTCATGTAAACAGATGCTTCACGATGACGTGTGTGATACCTGCTAAAGTCTAGTTTATATAGGGCTAGCGTGACCACTGGCCGTACTCTCCAGTTGGGGAATAGCGCTGCGGGGGAAATCATGCTCAAGCACGCCACGGTTTGGATGGCCAGTGTGACCACGCCCTAAGGGTTCAGTAAGGCATAAAAAACATTTGCCCAAGGTCTGCAGGGGACAGATCGCTGCTGAGGATGAGAATGAAAATGAAAATGGCCGAAAAACCGATTTGTTTAAAGAACAGAGGTTAATGTGACGTGATTCTGCAGAGGGAGCAGGAACAACCATTGCCTGCAGATACCCAGAGCTCATTAACAGAACCTGATGAAGTTGCTCTGCTTGCTGTGAGAGAGCCAAACGTCAGCGAGGAGTTTTGAGGACTTCAGACTTCATGTCAGGGGGAGAGTTTGGGTTTTAGGGGTTAGACATTTAATTTGAGTTTCAGAGCTCTGGGTTAGGAACACTGTAAATTAAGCAGGAAATGATGACCATCTTTAACCTGAATAGCTAATGTTAGCATTGCTGTCTGAAAGATCTGGCTGCTAACATGAAAACACAGACAATGTAGGATAATAATTATGTAACGTTTCCCTCATTAAAAAATCTTTACCTGAAGTAGAAACACAAAAACATTTCTGTAAGTGACAGAGGAGGTCAAAGGTCACTCATCTTTATCATTAACAGACTGTTTGAGCTGTCAACATATGAGAAGACAGGCAGTGCATTATAAATAAATCTATAACATAAAGAGCACATCTTTAACATAAAGAATATGTCTATAACATAAAGAACACTTCTAAAACATGAATAATTTTTTTTAATACAGAAAGAATTTTTTGATAACATAAAGAATTTATCTGTAACATAAAGCCCAGGAGATGAGGAGCTGATGATAATCTTCATTCCTCACAGACTTTAGTTTTCAGTGTTTGGACAGAAAAAGATGATGTCCAACTCAAATGAGGTCCTTCCTCTCATCCTTACCCTTCTCCTTGTTCTCTGTGTTTCTATTTATAAACCACACACACACGCACGCACACACACTGGTAGTAAGGATAGAAACTGTCTTACCGGTCTCAGACAGAGCCAGCACTCCTCTCTCTGGGGCGTCTTTACTGATCTCCTCCTCCTCCAGCTGGTACGAGTCAAAGCTGTAACTCTGCACCACCCCGCTCTCTCTCCAGCTCTCCCTCCCTGCATCCCTCCATCCCTCCCGTCCTCCATCCCTCCATGTAGTCTTCTCCTCTGGTGTCTGGACTGGTGTCTGGACTGGTGTTGGCCTGCGGTGCTCTGCTCCCACTGAGCCCATCTCAGGTTCTCCAGTACGCACACACTTACACTTACACTTACACACACAAACACACTCACACAAACAAACACCACTCTATAAAATCTTAATTACACACCCCTGGGATTGTGCATGTTAAACACAATCACTGTGTCACGCCCCAGAGGAGAGGACAAGGATCTGCAGGGAGGAACACACAGACCGACAAATTAAAATGAGAGAGAGATGGAGAGAGGGAATAAAAGAGCTGCCATTGCGTCTCTAACAGTGACAGCAGACAAGGGTGCATGGCCTAAAGAAATCTAGATAGCTGAGCTGCAAAAGGCATATTCAATGTGGGAAAGAGACTAATGATGCTGATGGAAAGAGAGGGAACTCAGCTCCTCTTCTAAAGAACAGAAACTGTGACAGTTAACCAGAGACAGAGAACTCGTTCATACAGACACTGGCAGAGAGCTCACAGTGGGAGCTGTTGGTTCCACAGTTAATACAGGTACGGTTAGCACCTCACCATTACCGATCATTAACAAAATACTTGTTCTTCATCAGGATATAGAACAGTGACCAAAAAAAAGACTGGACTGATGAGATCTTCAAGATTCCAGCAGCACTGCTTAAAAACAGACAAGAGATCACTGCATTAATAAAAATGGACATGGCTCTGTAGTGGATACCAGTGAATTGATAAAAACAGATATCACTGTAGTGGAGATCACTGCTTTCATAAAAACAGATATTACTCTGTAGTAGAGAGTGCTGCATTAATAAAAAGCAGAAAGGACTGTGTAGAGGAGATCATAACAATAATAAAAACAGATTTGGCTCAGATCACTTCATGTCTGGGAACACAGGCCATCACTGCATCCCCATAGTCAAGTTTAAACTGTACATTGCAAAGAGGAGACCAGATTTAAACATGATCCTGAACCAGTGGAGACAATCCAAACTACGTTGTTTTCATAGTGTCCAAATTTGTACCGGAAATGGTCACCATCATGAAGCTAGCGAGACAACAGCTCTCATAAAAAATAGACCGACAGAGTCAAGAAAATCAGGCAAGTTGTTTTAAATTCATTTTAATGAAAACTATATTAGGCTGTGCACTGAATATTTGATCATATACCTGGGGTTATAGATACATGGAAACTATACAAAAAATATATTTATGTAGGCTAACCCTGCATTTGTTTAATTTGTTTTGAAAATGATTTAGGCTATAACATTAATAAAGGCAAAGTATGATCATACTGTATGCAAGATGTGATCCTTTAGGAGGACTTGGAAAGGGGCTTATCCGAACATTATGCTTATCAATTAGTCATCATTGTGTTGTTCTGTTTCATATAACAAGAACTTGATAAGCTCATTTTTGATTCAAGAGCTTTATTGTCCAACATGACATCTGACCACATGCTCCAACATCAAGCTGATCTGTCTGTGTCCTTTGTGTGTGACCCTTAACCTCAATCACAGTCCACACACATCTAAATCATGACTCCACAGCGACACCATGTGGTAGGGGTATTTACCTCTAATCATCACATCCTCCTTTCTTTGGGTTATAACAAACAATCTGACATAAACTTTTTTTTTTTTTAAACATATGAAAACACATTAACATCTGTCATGAAAACATTTAGGATGAACTAAAACAGACTGCTTCAACCTGTCAACTTACATAAACAACATACTTTTTTTTTTTAACTTGTCTTTGCTCAGAGATTAAGTCTGTCAGGTTTTTTAATTTCCCTTTTAGATCTTCTGACTGCAGGTTGAGCTGTCGTCTCTGTGTGGTTGTCACCATCAGTGTTTGTTAAAGGTGCTGGATGAGCTTCACTGCGTGATACATTTTGCTCTGAAGCAGGATCTGGTATCTTCATAAGACTTCGACGATTGCGTCTAAAGATTTGTCCTTCCTCAGTCTTCACTGTGAATGACCTTGGGGCAACCTCTTCAAGCACAGTGGCTTTTGTTTTCCATCCATCAGGACTCTCAATCCTGACTGTGTCATTACATGACAGCAGTGAAAGCTGTTTTGCTGTTTTGTCATAAAATGTCTTCTGCTTAACCTTTTGTTTCTGTAGTCTTTGCTTGAGCTTTGGACATTCCTTTTGTTTTGAGTAGCTTGGCAGTGTCGTGCGTAATTTCCGATTCATGAGTAGTTCAGCAGGTGATAATCCACACTCAAGCGGTGATGCTCTGTAGCTGAGTAAAGCAAGATATGGATCTGATTTGCTGTCATCAGCCTTTTTAAGGAGTTGTTTGAGAATGTGGACTCCTTTCTCAGCTTTTCCATTTGCTTGTGGATAGAGTGGACTTGAGGTTTGATGCCTGAAGTTGTAATGTTGAGCAAACTCTTGCCACTCTTTGCTGTCAAAACAAGGTCCGTTGTCACTAACAACTGTGTTTGGAATACCATGTCTGGCGAAGATGGATTTTGCATGTGTTATGACACAGGTTGACGATGTGCTTGTCAGCATTGCCATCTCAGGGTAATTTGAGTAGTAGTCAATGACCACTAAGTAGTCTTTGCCTTTGAGGTGGAATAAATCCATCCCTACTTTGTGCCATGGTGCAGGTGGTACAGCTGTCACTATCATTGGCTCTTTTGTCTGCTTATTTCTGTGCGTTTGGCATGTTTCACACTTGCTTACAAGTCTTTCAATGTCTCTGTTTATTCCAGGCCAGAAAACACTGTCTCTCGCCCTTCTTTTACATTTTTCAACACCGAGATGTCCTTCATGAATTCTTTTCAAAATGTCTTGTCTCAGTGTTTGTGGAATAACTATTCTGCTTTGTTTCAGTAACAGTCCATTAATTACAGTCAGTTCACCTCTGATGTGATAGAAGAGTGGGCAGGATCCTACAGGCCATCCATTCTGCATGTTTGTGATGACACTCTGCAGCTCTGCGTCCTTTGCTGTTTCTTCAGCTATTTCTTTGAATTTCTGGTCTGATACAGGAAGTGAAGCTGACACCATGTTCACATGAATCTGCACATCCTCCTCTGTAGTACTCACACTGTTCATTGTGTATGCTCGTGAGAGAGCATCTGCAAGGACAAGGTGTTTGCCAGGTGTGTAAATCAGTTCAAAGTCATATTTCTGCATTTTCATCATGAGACGCTGAATCCTTGATGACATCTCATTCAGATTCTTCTTAATGATAGAGACTAGTGGACGATGATCTGTCTCTACTGTGAAGGATGGTAGGCCATAAATGTAGTTGTGAAATTTCTCAAGGCCAAACACCAGCCCCAGGCATTCTTTTTCAATCTGAGCATATCTGCACTCGGTCTCTGTCATAGACCTGGAGGCATAGGCCACTGGTTTCCAGAACTCATCTTCTGCTTGAAGTAGTACTGCACCTATTCCGTCCTTAGAAGCATCTGTTGACACCTTCAACTTCTTTGTTGGGTCGAAGAACGTCAACACAGGTGCGGTGGTAAGTGTTTCCTTAAGTTTGTTCCACTCTCGCTCATGATCTGTTGTCCATTCAAACTCTTTCTCTTTGTGCAGGAGCTCACGTATGCAGGACGTCTTTGCAGATAAGTTGGGAATAAATTTACCAATGAAGTTAACCATCCCCATTACACGTAGTACACCCGTTTTGTCTTTTGGTCTTGGCATGTCTTGTATGGCTTTGATCTTTTCTTTGTCAGGCTGTACACCTTGTGCAGAAAGCTTGTCTCCAAGGAAAACAACCTCCTGAACGCCAAACTGACATTTACTCTTGTTTAATTTCAGTCCATACCTTTGTATGCATTCCATTACTCTTGTGAGACGTTCGTTATGCTCTTGGACTGTGGACCCCCAGATTATGATGTCATCGACATAGGCTCGGACACCATCCAGTCCTTCAATCGCTCTGTGGAATATCTCTGAAGCTGATATTATCCCAAAGGGCAGTCTGAGGAAACAATATCTGCCAAATGGCGTGTTAAAAGTGCATAACTTTGTGCTACTTTCATCCAGTTTCAGCTGCCAAAAGCCTTGAGATGCATCTAGCTTTGAAAAGTATCTGGCACCTGCCATCTCACTTGTTATTTCTTCACGTTTGGGTATCTGATAATGTTCACGTTTGATGTTCTCATTGAGATCCTTAGGATCCATGCATATCCTCAGTTCACCACTTTTTTTAGTCACACACACCATGGAATTAACCCAGTCTGTCGGTTCTTCAACTTTTCTGATTACACCTAGAGTTGTCATTCTTTCCAGCTCTTTCTTTAGCTTGTTTTTTAATGGTGCTGGAACTCTTCTTGCAGCATGTACAACAGGCTGTGCATTTTCTTTTAGCTGGATTTTGTATGTAAAGGGTAGTGCACCAAAACCTTTAAACACATCTGAAAATTTCTGTATTATACAGTCAATAGAATCATGTTGCCTGCTCTCAGGTGTGTTGATGCAGAACACTCTTTTTACAAGATTCAAGTCTTCACAGGCTTTATCACTTAGTAGTGAATCCAGTCCTTCGGGAACAACAGAAAAGAGTAAATTGCGCACTTTGTTTCTCGCTGTTACTTTCAGTCTGCATGTTCCTAAACTGTTGATTTTCTGCCCATTATAGTCTTTTAGCTGAAGTGTTTTTCTCTGTATCTTTGGCTTATCCTTCATTTCTTTGATATCAGTGATGCTGATCAGATTTGCCTTAGCACCAGTGTCGAGTTTCATTGTTATCACTGTCCCATTTATTACTTTATTTATTACTAGTGGTGCTGTCTTCTTCTTCTTATCTTCTTTAATAGCATTCACCTCTTTTTCAGTTTCTTTTTCTGTTTCATTTTCAGAATTTACCATGCCAACAAAGAAAGTCTCACTTAAATCAGTGTCTTCTACAATGTTTACTGATTTTCCAGATTTCTTTTCCTTCCCTTTCGAGAAGCACTGTTTGGCGAAATGGTTCTTGCCCTGGCATTTCGAGCATTGCTTACCAAAGGCTGGGCACTGTCGTGGCTTGTGCTGTGAGCCACAGCGCTTGCAGTGGAATGTTCCATCATCTGCGTGTTGTGCCTGTGAGCGCCTCTTCCACTGTTTGGAGACAGCACCGACACTTGCGCCGTCACTCGCGGCGATCGTGCCCGTTCCCATCTCGTTGAATGTCTTCACGTGCATCTGAGAGAGCTCACTCGCATGGCAGATCTTGATAGCATTTTCTAGATTCAACTCTGTTTCCCGCAGTAGCCGTTCTCTGACCTTCTTGTCCCCCACGCCGAAAACAATCTGGTCACGAATCATGGAGTCCCTCAGAGTAGCAAAGTTGCAGGATTGTGCTTTAAGCTTCAAATCCGTAAGGAAGCTATCGAAAGGTTCATGCTGCTGCTGCACTCGCGAACGGAATACATATCTCTCGTATGTTTCGTTCTTCTTTGGAGAGCAATGTGCATCAAACTTTTCAAGCACTTTATCGAGTTTATCTTTATCTTCTTGATCATCAAACACTAACGTGTTGTAGACTTCAATAGCCTGTGGGCCTGCTATGGTTAGCAGTAGCGCTACCTTCCTCGTGTCCGGCTTTGATTCCAGTCCCATGGCCGCGATGTAAAGCTGGAACTGTTGCTTGAAGGTCTGCCAGTTGCTGTCGACATTACCCGAAAGTTTCAGAGCCTCCGGTGGTTTTAATGAATCCATGTCGCTTTTCCCAACGCCTCACTGCAGCTTGTATCTTGTCTGTTTTACTCCTGGTACCATGTGTTGTTCTGTTTCATATAACAAGAACTTGATAAGCTCATTTTTGATTCAAGAGCTTTATTGTCCAACATGACATCTGACCACATGCTCCAACATCAAGCTGATCTGTCTGTGGGTGCTTCTCAAAGCTCCAAAGTTCCATCCATGCCTCCTCCACTCGCCTCCTCCACTTGCGTCTTAGTCCCGCCCACCAGAGATGCATGCCAGAGACGCGAGGAAACGAAGAGAGGAGAGAGGAGACGAGGAGGTTCATTTTATGAGCATTGAGATGTCCTCTCCTCCGAAGCGTCACATAACGTCAGTCTTGTAGTGATGGCGGCGTCACAGCTGGATCAACCGGTGCGAACGCACGGGAGAAACTAAATTAAGGAAAATAATGTAAACAACAGGGCGCTCGACCACGGAAAATTATTTTTCACTTTTAGATCAGTTTAACATGAATATGTTCATGAATGAAAAAGAAAAATGTCACGTTTTTCCAGGCCCAGATTGATAGTTTTTAAGTCTTATATTGGGGCCACTTTGTGTTCATAAATAATGTGTTTATTCTGCTATAAGCACTGCTTAGCGCACTGGTGGGACAGGAGGAGAGAGAAGTGGAGCTGTCTGCAGCGGTGCCTTTCATCCATTACGCGCACGCAGAGGGACAGAGGTGAAACTGTTGCTGTATCAGCCAATAATGGCATGATCTCACACCCATCACTGATAAAACAACAGTTTGCTACTGTATGAAAATTGCGTGGTTATGTGTTATTTTTAAAGGCATTATTGAACTGGCTCGAGTGGGCCAGTGGAGCGCGCAGTCAGCTGACCCGAAGCCTTTGAGTTTCACTTTCAGCCTTGTTGTCTGTTGTCCGGTCTCTGGGGCTCTTTCTAATTGGCTGTTGTCATCCTCAGTGAGAATGAATGTTGTAATCATCCAGATAAATATCAAACATGTTTGAAAATTATCGGGGCGGCTCCGACGAGTCTGTGAGACGATCGTGGGGCTAAAGATTCATCTGTTAACCGCTCACACTAGAAGATAATCTTTGCCGAACATCGGGGCTGATTTTAGTCTCCGACCAGATTTCTTCCCTGATTGTGTGGAGGACCAAATCTGGGTTAAATCGGGGCGAGAATCCTGAAGTGCGGGCGAGGCTTTACACTTAAACAGCTTATCTTGCTCCATGGTGCTCACGTTTCCCACATGTAGGCAGCTGACGCTTTGTAGCCAGCTCCGATACGTCACAAGGGGGCGTGTCTGTCAGTGAAAAGACTTCCGCGAAGCCAGCACTTGTGTTTCCTCGATTATGCCTCCTCCAGCTCAGTCTCCTCTCTCCTCTCTCCTCTCTCCTCCGAGCACATTTGGCGCTTTGGAATGTCCTCCAATATGGCTGCTCACAAAGTACTTCCGGTGTCGCGGAGGAGAGAGGAGATAGGAGACTGCATTTTGGCACATTGGGAAGCACCCTGTGTCCTTTGTGTGTGACCCTTAACCTCAATCACAGTCCACACACATCTAAATCCTGACTCCACAGCGACACCATGTGGTAGGGGTATTTACCTCTAATCATCACAATCATTACGTTAACCATTGATTAATGCTTACAAACCATGTTAAAACGGTGCCTGGCTCTAACGTGTTTGCTCATCATGTTTATCTCAATCTCCAGTAATCATGCTGTAGACTGGAATATGAATCATCTATTTTACACGGTTTATTAGTCTATCAGTAATATCTTGGCTGCAGGAAGAAGCTTCCTAATATCAGTAATTAATGTTCATTTATAGCTGATAACGAAGGGCATAAGGGGCATTTATACCCTACTTAATGCATTGGTTAATCAAGGTAAGGTAGCTTATTAACTGTCATACAGGTGTAGTATTGTTCAGGCATAATGCTAGGTATATGATCAAATATTCAGTGCACAGCCCAATATAGTTTTCATTAAAATGAATTTAAAACAACTTGCCTCATTTTCTTGACTCTGTCGGACCATTTTTTATGAGAGCTGTTGTCTCGCTAGCTTCATGATGGTGACACTGTTTTATCCACCAGCACACCGCAAAGAGCACTGTGTCATGCAGCTATGGGTATACACTACAGCTATTTCAGTTAAAAACACGGGTGCTCGTGTATTTATTGAATTATATCTGATTTTAACAGTGGACAAAAAAATTAAAGAAATCACATTTATTACAGCCCTGGAGGTCAGGGGCTGATAAACCAGGTTCAAAGAGTGCCCGCCCGTATGTGACGCTCCGTGAACAACAGCAAACACGCCCATAAACAAACTGGGATAATCTAATTGGTCAATACTAGTCGGCCTTCTATTGGTTGATCCACAAAAAATTTCGAGCGCACACAGAGATCTGTGAGCAAAAAATCCCTCAGCGCGAGAGGAAGAACCGGAGTGTGAGCGCAGAAAATCTGCGCGAGCAGCATTGTATCCGAGCGCAAGGACACAGTTTGAGCACGCGCAGCATTATAACCGAGCACGAGGACACAGTTTGAGCACGCGCAGCATTATAACTGAGCACAAGGAGACAGTTTGAGCACGCGCAGCATTATAACTGAGCACGAGGAGGCGAGTTTGAGCAGGCGCAGAGCAAATTTGAGCGCAAGAGCAGTTTTGAGAGACAATATCACAAAATCTGAGCGTGAAATCAATATATTACTGCTCTCAAATCAATTTAAAATGTTCTTGATTTAAGATAGGATATACACTGTTAGCTTTGATGACAGGTGTAAACCAAACTCCACCCTCTGTTAGTGTAAACACACTCCTCTTTCCTCACAGCAGCTGCTCCAGGCTCACAACATGCTCACTCTCACTCACTCACTCACTCACGCACGCGCGCGCGCGCGCGCACACACACACACACACACACACACACACACACACACACACACACACACACACACACACAGAAAGAGATCTGTCAGTGCAGACAATGATGCCCTGCTGCTGAGCCACCATACACCTGATTGAACAGAGCCCCAGCAGCCGTGACGGGAGCCGGATGATGATATAATGAATATAAGAGCTTATGTTGCCCCTGTGAGTCCGATACACAGCTAGTTGGTGAGCACATCTTTTCCGGAGGACACGCTCACATGTGCAGAGGTTCCGTCCACGGTCTACAGGGGCGCTCTTAGCGCAGCTCCTTTCCTTTTTGATTTCCTTTTTGAAATTGATTTTGGATCTAAAAACAGGCTGCAGCCTGCGGCTTTTCACTAACAATGGAAACCCAGAGAAACCCCCCCCCCCCCCCCCTCACAAACCGCACCACACAGTTGTCTGTTGGCAAAGACATGGATCCACTGTGTGTGTGTGTGTGTGTGTGTGTGTGTGTGTGTGTGTGTGTGTGTGTGTGAGGGGGTAACTGATGAAAAAAAGGCCGCGCAGACGCCGAGAAACGCTTGGCTCCGCTCTCCCAGATGTTTTGTGTCTTTTATCCCAACGATCCCAGCTCAGTTTGTCCCCAGAGCTTCAGGTTCCTCTGTGACATCGATGTTTTTGTTCCTGCCTGCTCTCCTGCGCGTGCTGCCTCCGACACACAAACTAAACACACAACAGGTTTGATCGGCCCCTACCTCCCCGCTCCGTGTCCGCGTCTCCGGCTTTTCCTCCGCGTAACACCACACAGAGTGGGTCCCTCCCGCTGCACGATACTCAGGTCCGGGCGTGTGCTGTCCGGGTTTTGGTTTCCCTCAACTGCTCCGTGTCTCCATCAGACAGAAGGGATGCTCCGGCACCGTCCTCCGCTCCGAACGCAGCAGCAGCAGCGGCAACGTCCAGGGGAAGGAAGCGTGGATGAACGGAGGAGGAGAGAATGGAGAAGGGGGGGGGGGTTCTCTGTAAAATCGGAGCGGAGGCTCTCCAAGGCACTCTTACTCACACTCAAAAAAAAAATTGACCATCGTCAACTTAAAAAAATAAGGCAATGAAGTGACACTTAATATAGATTTAAATTACTTCAACTATTGATTTTATGAAATAAGTTCATTCAGATTTATTATAAATTAGAAGGGATTGATTTATGTTTACTAATTATCCAGCTGAAATTGACTGCTATTTATCAAAATATCTCAATGATAGGGATTTATATTTACTTATTTTATGGCTGAAGTTGAGGCCATCTTTCTAAATATCTAGATAAGAATGATTGGTATTCAATAAATAAAATAAGTTATATCGACTTATAATTGGTACCACATTGCTTAACATTAGAGCCCGACCGATATGGGATTTTTGGGGCCGATGGCAATACTAATACTGGGGGCAAAAAAAAGCCAATATCCAATATATCGGCCGATATCAGATATATCGGCTGATATCAGATATATCGGCTGATATATATAATAAATTCATTGATATACTCGGGATATATAATGTATATAATCACAAATTATTATAAACCCATATGATTCAAGACAGAGACAGAACACTGTTTAATTAAAACAAGGAACTTTAATTATAAAACTGGTGGGCATGTGAAAGAACAGTTTATCTCTGTTTATCTCACAAAAAAAAACAACTTACACAACGTTAAAACGTTGTTCTTTAGTCTTACATTAGATAATGGTGGACTGAGGGGGCGGGCACTCGGGCAGTGTGCAGCCCAACACAGACACACAGGAACAGGAGTGACAGAATCTCTGCGGAGCAAAATTTTTTAGAATCGGCTACATTTTGGCTGATGTTGATTAATCGGTGACAGGCATGATCGGGCCGATTAATAGACCTGACCGATTAATCGGTCGGGCTCTACTTAAAATCTATATAATGTTATAATTGTTACTTTGTTGGCATGATAGGCCTATTTCTATGTTGAATCTGTTGAATAACCTGCGCTTTTGTCGTGATCCTTTGCTGTAAGTCAGCAAGTAAATTACAATACACAAGATAAAGGCAGGTAAACATTTTATATGCTACTTTCTTATACACATATTTTCTGCATTCTCAGAAATATTCCTTGTTTACTTTCACATATGCTACATAGAATTTCTTAAGTTTAGACAAAATCTGCTGTCATTCAAAAAACAATGTATTTAACTACAACAACTTACAAACAACTTATAGAGAACCCATAACACAATTTATCCCAAATAGCAAGGTGAATTAAACATTGCACACCAGACAAAAGCTCAGGTCTAAAGAGGTTAAGGGATGCTGTCACAGCTGGCCCAACTGCTGTTGATTATCTGCTGCTCATCTTATGAGGCTAGCAAAAGTTCAGTCAGGAAGACTGGGTTCTCACACTCTCTTTCACTCACTCTTTCCCATTTCTCTCTTTCAGCTGACTGGGTGTCAACTTATCTCTCGGTCCAATCACAGTGACTCCGCTTCAATCAATTAGCTTATTTCATAGCTGTCAAAGTTTAAATGCTGTTTCTTCTGCTTGTCAGCTGTCTTTCAGGCACTCATCAAAATCCTCCTCCTCCTCCCTGGGCACCTCCAGTCTCCATCGCTCAGTTCTGCCCCTCAGCACCACAGTCCACAATCCTCAGCCCAGCAGTCCTCACCTAATCTTCCAGATCCAGCCATCTCAAGACTCTGTTGCTGCTGCTTATCTGCTGCTGCTGCTACTGCACTTCTGGTGCTGCTCCTCTGCTGCTGCCTATCTGATGCTCTGCTACTACTCCTCTGCTGCTAATCTGCTGCTTCTGCTACTCAGCTGCTTGTCTGTGGCTGCTTATCTGCTGCTACTACTACTGCTCTGCTGCTGCTACAACTGCTCTACTGCTGCTACTGCTTTTTGCTGATTATCTGCTGCTCTCATGCTGCTGCTGCTACTGCTGCTCTAATGCTGGTGCTATTCTGCTCTACTGCTCTGCTGCTGCTGCACCTGCTACCGCTTCTTTGCTGATAATCTGCTGCTATGCTCCTGCTGCTAATACTGCTGCTGCTTCTGCTACTGATGCTCTGATGCTGCTGCTGTGCTCCTGCTCTCTTCTCTACTGCTACTGCTCTGCAGTGGCTGTGCTACCAGCTGCTGCTGCAATTGCTGCTGCTGCTGCTGCTTATCTACTCAGCAAGTCAGAATCAGAAAAACTAATCTGCAAGGAAATCACTGCAGCCATCAGCAGCCTGGATGTTTATGTTGAAGATGTTTATGTTGAAGATGTTTTGTCTGCGCTTAGGGACAGCCTGAGTAAGGGGCAGCTGCCTCTGAGCTGCAGGAGAGCTGTACTGACCCTCGTCCTGAGGAAGGGGAACCTTCAAGTTATCAAGAACCGCTGCCCGGTTTCTGTATTGTGCACGAACCAATAAACTGTTGTCCAAGGTCTTGGCCAAGAGAGTGAAGGTGATGGAGCAGGTCACCCACGTTTACCCGACTTGCTGTGTGCCTGGCAGGTTGATAACTGACAACGTCACTCTGATTCAGGATGTTTTACACCACTCTGGCGAGCTTAGTCTGACTTCTCTAGATCAAGAAAATACTTTTTGACCAGGTTAAACACTGGTATTGTGGGAGACGGTACAGGCTTTTGGGTTCAGCTCTGGTCTCATAGCCCAGATATGGGTCTTGTACAGTGACACTGAGAGTGTTCTAAAGACCACTGGTAGGCCAAGCGCTCATTTTAAAGATCAAAGGGGGGTCAGGCAGGGCTGAGGGTGCAAACCGTGCCATGCTTAAGCATGATTGCCCCCCCGCAGCGCTATTCCCCAGCTGGAGAGTACAGCTAGCAGTCAATCTACCCCAATATGAACCAGACTTCAGTGGGCATCACAACGCGCATGGCCTGGCTACGTCATCATGAAGCGTCTGTTTACACAAAGCGCAATCTCATCAGAATCAGCACAATGAGACACAGACAGCTCTGCTACAACTTAAGAGACTTTTTGACAGGTGTTGAGTTGTTATTGCCTGACACAGCCCTCTAACACCCCGCCTTGTTCAAAATGATTGTCGAGAGATGCGCTTGCGGTGATCATATGTCATGGATCACACACGCTGTCCGCGTGCTTGTGCTCGTGCATGAAGTAATCCGTGCCAAAGCCCACCTCTCCAAAGCATGCCAAAGCAGAGAAGTGAATTGTGCTCAAGCACGGCACGGTTGCGGTCACACTGGCCATTCCAAACGTGCTTTAGGGCTGAAGTGTGCTTAAGCACGGCGCGGCTGTTTAAAGTGTCTACCAACACTGATGATTTGTGTGTTTGTAAATGTTTGTAAATAATCCTTGTGATGTAAATGTTTTAAATAAAACTGAACACTTTTAGTGAGCTCTCTGTTCTGCAAAGTTCTGCAAAGGTGAACTCGAGAAAAAGTGAGGCCTTGGCAGTGGGGGGCCAACTCAGCCACTGTGTCCTCCCTGGAGGCCTTGCATGGCAGAAAAAAGGACTGAAACACCTTGTGGTCTACCTTGGAGATGAGACTTTCACCTTCAAGAATTGGGACGGTCTTCTGGAGCGAGTTGAGGGCTGCTTTAAAAAGTGGAAGTGGATTTTACCTAAGCTCTCTTTTAAAGGTGAGATCCTGATAGTGAACAATTTGGTGTCCTCCATGCTGTGGCACCAGCTGGCGTGCGTGGACCCTCCTGCGAACCTGCTGTCCAGAGTGCAGGCTGTCCTGGTGGATTTCTTTTGGGACTGTCTGCATTGGCTCTCTCAAAGTGTCCTTTCCCTGCCCAAGGAGGAGGGGGGGGGCATGGTCTTGTACATGTGGCAAGCAGAAGGGCAGCTTTCAGGCTCCAGTTCATATAGAGGCTGCTTTTTGGACCTGCTGACCTGGTCTGGAGACCTGTAGCTCTTCTGGAATGGTGTGGTGGGCTGGGTGGAGTCATTGTTTCTGATGGCTTTAAGCAGCTGCAGACCCATTCCTGGGGTTTTATAAGGGATTATTTAAGGTGTGTGGACTGTTCTGTAGGGAGAGACTGTCAAACTGTGACCCTTTGTTCTGGCTCCTGAGGGAGCTGCTGGTCCGTGAAACAGCAGCTCTCTGACTCTGAGCGGGCCTTGGTGGTCTTGTACCTTGAAGTACTTCTGCAGCCTGATGCTCTGGACTCTGTCCCTGAGGTTAACAGTGGCGTGGCGTGGAGATTTTTTTTGAGGAAGCCAAGTGAGACAAAAGCCTCTTATCTTTATTTTTTTAGGGAGTGGGGTACATAAAAGGCTATGTTGCAGTTTGTATATCGCTATTTCATGTAACGGACCTGTTAGAGCGCCCAGAGAGCGCTCATTTTACTTACTTTGAACACTGACACACACCCTTTTACTCTCCCACTCTCACTCACTCATTCACACACGTACATTGTCCTCTTGACTTAGCTTAAATATCTTATTAATTCATTCAACCGCCCATTCAAACGCACAACCGGCCGCTTCATGCACACTGCTAATGTGCTAACCTCCCTGATTTCATTCAGTGGCTCGAGGATAACGATACTGTGATTTGATTGGTTTGAGGCCATAGACGGGGTGGCTTCCCTTGGCACAGTCTTGGTCAATCACAGATGAGCAGTGTCATGACCACGGCCTCATCTGATTGGTTAATCATTCCGTTTTTTTCACCAAGGGACGCCAACTCTGCTTGGCTTCCTTGCGGACAACAGCGTGCAGTATCGTATTTTCACCACTCATTTGATACAGAACATTTACGAGGGCGCTGTTTTACACATCGTAAAATGCTCAATAAGTAGAGGAGAGGAATAAGGAAGAGATGACGGTGACAAAACACAGAAGAAGTATCGAAACTGTTAAAAAGGAATATTTTCATTAAATCACAGCTACAGTCTAAAAAAAGAGAGGAAGCATGGCTTCCCTTGGCCTCCGGGAGAAAACGCCACTGGAGGTTAAACTGTTTCCTGTTTTTAAATGTGATGTGAGGTTGTTGTTGAAACTGGATTATGTCACTAATCATACTCTGAGCACTTTGGGTGAAATTGTGTATATTATATGTTGGGGGATTCGCAGCGGAGTGTGTTACACAGCCTGGTGGCTGTAAATGCTTATGTCTCTGTGATTAACCAGAGTTCTCAGATCCCTGACCCTTCTGTCTGAGCAGAAAGATGGTCTTTCACTGTTTCTTGGAGTGTGTCTGGCTGGGTCCTCTGTTGCGGTTTCTGACCAGACTGTTCGTGTGTTTCGATGAGGTTTTTTCTCAGTAGGTGTTCATCCTGGGGTGCAGATATAGTAGGAAGGAAAAGGTGAAGTGTCAGCTGCTTAATTTTCTGTTGGGTCAGGCTAAGCTGTCCATTTATGTGAGCAGGAGGGACCAGCCGGAGTGTCCTGAGGGTGAGGATGCTCAGGTCATGTTTGAGAGGATGTTAAGGGTCAGACAGATTTCAGGTTTTTCAGTCTGACAAACAGTTTAGATAAATTCACTCACCTGTGGAGGTCTGTGTGTGTGTATGTGTGTCAATGTGTAAAGGACAGTCCATGTAACGCTTAAATTTACCTGAATTAAGGCCTTTTTACACAACAGTGTTTAACCCTGAAATGCAAAATGCAGACAAAAAAAAATCTGCGTTTACACAGAAACGCTGAGGGACCAAAAACGCTGTAGTAAGCCTTCCAGACATGTAGTTGGTGCTGTAACTGTCTTGTCCAGAAGCCACTTTTGGTAGATCTCCACTGAAGTAGAGTTGGGCCGATCATCTGGTGTGTTGGTGAATGCTAAGAGCAGAAGTGGAGCAACAGATGCACTTTTTGTTCAAAGACAGTCACCAGATTCGGCAGATTCAGCAGCGCAAGCACAACTAGGAAGTCCACAACTATTGTGACCATGGTACTGTTGTATGCGCGAAGCAGCACGTGATGTCAGTATTTCTACTAAAAATGCCGACTAACTGTTTACGCGGCAACGGTGGCTACAGTGTTTCAGAAAAAAATCCACTCTGGAGGAGGCTGTTTTGAAAGGTTTGCATTTTAGGTTGGCTAAAACGGCATTTCTGTGTCAACGAGCAGCCAAACAACAATACTTTTTGGTTTCATCCTGAAAACGCTGTCATGTGAATGGCCCCTAAACCATCACCGTACAGGACTGAAAGACTCTTGATCCTTCATGTGATCCTGCTCCTCCTCCTCCTGCTCTTCCTCCTGCAGCCCCTGGCTCCTCCCCCCGCCAAAGAAGCTGAGCCTCAGAGTCTAAATTTAGCTTCTGCTACAATCACTGAGGACACAGACTCAGAGACATGACTCTGCATACAGAGAATACACCTCAACGCCTCCAATCACCCCTCTGGAAAGCATGGGACCCAGAGATGGAGAGATCCTCTCTGATTACTATAGAAATATAATTTTATTTAATAAGGTCTTGTAAAGTGTTCCAGTGTTTACCCCAGTCAAATAAATCTTATAGATTAATGAAGGAATGTTTTTTTTTTTATCTCTGAGCTCATGTGTAAAAGATTTTACTTTCACTTTATTCTCATTCAGTTTTTCATGATCTGAATTTAACCGCTTTGATCCCTCCAGCCTTCATCTGCTTCACTCTGACTCAGAATTAATTATCACTTGCAGGACTTTAACTGTCCCTGGAGGCTTCCATACATGAAGTTAAACACTCTCTCTCTCTCTCTCTCTCTCTCTCTCTCTCTCTCTCTCTCTCTCTCTCTCCTTCCCTCTGGGAGCCTCATCAGGTCACTCAGCCCCTTTTAGCTGCTCTCTGCCGATTATCTCAATTTCTCTAATAAGACTTTCCCTCCTCTCCTCTCCCCTCCTCTCCCCTCCTCTTGTCTCCTCTGTTTGTCCAGTGTTTGCTAGAAATGTTACTTCTCTGTCTTCATGTGAGCTCCAAGGGGGGAAGGGAAAGGAAAAGGTGAACACACAGGTCACTGAGGAGAGGGGGAAAGAAAGAAGAGGAGGAGGCAAATCAGTGAGTGAGAGAGGAAGATAAAGACATGAGGTAGAGCAACAGAGGGGGGCGGGGATAAAAGAAGATGTGGGGCACAAAGGACAGAGCAGTTGAAGTGGAGTAAGATTCCACTTGCCGCTACACAGGGTGAGGAAGAGAGTGGACATTTAAAGGTTGAATCAGTGCAGACACAGCCTCCATCTTCCTCTTTCTGTAGCCAGTTTCCTCTTTGTGCTCTCATTACCTTTGTTTCTGTCATGTCATGCCTCCTTCGTCTTTGGTAAATGGTAAATGGACCAGTACTTTTATAGTGCTTTTCTAGTCTCTCAGACCACTCAAAGCGCTTTACACTGCTACTCTCATTCACCCATACACACCACATTCACACAGTGATGGTGGATTTGCTATGGAAACCATCAGTTTTTATCTAACACACCCATCCACACACCAATTGGGGCAATTTGGGGTTCAATGTCTAGCTCAAGGACACTTCAGCATGTGACTGCAGGAGCTGGAATCAAACCCCTGACCTTCCGATTGAGGGGCGACTACTCTACCACTGAGCCACAGCTCTTTGCATCCTTCACCCACAACACCAACCCAACCTCCTCTCCCCCTCCCTCCTCCCCTGTCCCTCTCTGACAGACATCGAGGGCAGCTGCCTCATGAGGTGGAATAAAATGGTCCATCCCCTCCTGCTTTTCACTGGGTGCATGTGTGTGTGCACGTGTGTGTGTGTGTGTGTGTGTGTGTGTGTGTGTGTGTGTGCGTGTGCGTGTGCGTGTGTGTGTGTGTGTGTGTGTGTGTGTGTACAGTAAAGCCCGAGACATCAGGTAGCAGCAAACCAGTTAATCTAAAAAAGCAGGTGAATGTGGTCCTGGGATCAAAGAAAAAGCCCCAAAATAACCCAAATACAATATAAATAAATCCCTCCCCAAACAAACCTAAAGAAATGAGTGTCTTAAAAGGTGAACTTAATAGTGGGACTTAGCTTGAGCCTTCAAGTATGGTTAGCGGCAAGCCTGGGCCTCCATACAGTGATGAGCAGTCAAGCGCGCAGCAGTGAAGCCGCCAAATATAACGGAGTATAGTCAATAGAGGATCGGAATCACAATTACCACAGTTCGCAGCTTTATTTGGTCCTGGCAGTAATCCCTCAGCATCATCACTTGGAGCACTGGCTTGAACAGCTTCTTGTGCCTCATTGCATTCCTTCTGGATAGTGAATGGTATCCTTCTTTGTGTCACAACATACACAAAAGATTTTAGCAAGGTGAACTAGTGTAATGTGGGACACTTGTCAATTCTTACTTACCATATTTACATACAAAGCTAATACAACATATTTCACACAACATATTTTTAAAATAAAAGGAATTGTTTTTTAATATGTTCTCTTATTAAAACAGAAGGCAATTTTCAGATATTGTACTTAAAAGGAAAATGCTACATATAATTAATTTCCTTGTCAAGTTTGCCTCATAAAAACAGGTAATAAAGACATATATATGGCATTTAAATTAAAATAAAAGTTAATTACCAGTCACCACAATGAACACTAGTTCCCCCATACCACCGACCATCTCAGTTTGATTGATAGTAATGATAATGTAATGTAATGTCCTTTAAGGAAAAGTAACCAGATATTATGATTATCATGTATTAACTTATTTCCATGCTTCAGGAGAAATATAAACTCTTAGGAAAATCCCCAACTGAAGTTTTTATAATTAATTTATGAAAGGGCTATGTCCTGACCATCAAACAAATTACAATGGCTAGATGTAATAAATATACATTAAGACATTTAACTTTCATACATGACAATTAAATAACAGTTATTGACTGTCCAACATTAGTCACATGTGGTGTCCCACCTCAGAAGCAGTTGTTTTTGAAGTAAGACAGTTAAGGATGGTTTCAAATTAAAAAAATACCTAAACACATTTGGACATAATTTGATATTGAAAAAAAAACCATAGAAAAATGATTTTATTTATGACTAAATATCTTTAATAGTGTTTGCAAATCCTACGTCACTGACAAATGTGTGAATTTCACAAGGTACTTCCTGTGTTTTCTCACCCCCATTGATGACAGCATGAACACAAAGTCACATGATTGCATGCTTTAATTCAAAACCAATCATGTTCACTGAAATGCATTTGAGCTGAAGTGTCCCACATTACATTTGAGGCTGGTATTTACAATGATCTTCATATAGGTGAAGGGTGTCAGAAGGACTTTATTTTACTTTGTATACACCTGTCTTTCCTTGTAGAGCTGAGCTTTCAAAATCACTGTCATCAGACAGTTACTCCTGCAAAGGACTCTTTAAAAAAAGAACACTTTATTTACAATTATTTAGTTTTTCCTGTTACTTTAGAGCCCTAAAGTAAGTGGACCATGTATAAAAACGCTTGCAACTCCTGATATTTTAACTATATTGTGATGGAGTACAGAGCCAAAATTTGAAAATCTGTATTACTGTCCGAATATGGACCTAACAATTGTAGATATGTTAAATTCTGTGTGCAGTGGTAGACTGTTAACTTTAACTTTAACTTTTTTTGATTTATATGGCACTTTTCCTGCAATTTAGCAACACAAAGTGCCTCACAGAGGATAAAAACAAAACAAAACAAAAACAAAATGAAGTCAAACAGAAAAAAGAAACGAGAAAAGGAAGAAACAAAGGAATACCATAAAAACCCCAAACCCCCCACCCCCACAAATATACCTGCACACACAAACACACACACACACACACACACACACACACACACACACACACACACACACACACACACACACACACACACACACACACACACACACACACACAGGCTGTTGATGAGGAGACATGGCTGGGCACCAAGATCTGAGGTGAGGAAAAAGCTACCTTTGGGGGCCGTGCAGACCGGGAGGAGCCATGGCCGATGGCTGAAGGGGGCACCACCACAGGGACCACTCCAGCCCAGGCCGAAAGGAGGCTCCACACCAAGGTGCAGAGCTTACTAGCTATCAGGGCAGGAGCCATCCACGGGACAGCGCCCCAATCAGTGGACCAGAATCAGCTCCCGGTGTGGCAGGCTCCCAGGAGAAAACACTGGAGAACCAAGTGACTAAAATAGTAGAATGTGATAAAAGGTATAGAAGCTAAAACTGAGGGAATAAAACAGTAGAAATCAAATAGATAATGTGAAGTAAAATAAATCTGTATCCTGACTAAAACAACATAATAAAACATTGAAATAAAACAATAACATAATAAAAAAGAATAGACTAAATAAATACATAAATATATAAATAAATGAATCAATAAAATAATAATGATAATTGTATAAAATAGAGCAATGATAAAAAATTTAAAAATAGGGGTAAGCATAAAAAGGATTGAGAGGAGTTAAACTAGTCAGTTAAAAGCCTGATTAAAAAGATGGGTCTTGAGCCTCTTTTTAAAAATATCAACATTCTCTGCGCCCCTGGGGCTCTCCGGGAGGCTGTTCCACAATCTGGGACCATAATAACAGAATGCCGCCTCCCTGTGAGTTTTAGTTCTAACTTGTGGTATTGTTAAAAGGCCAGCACCGGAGGACCTCATGGTCCATGAGGATAAAAGTATTTCAGATAGATAAGATGGCCAAAGACCGTTAAGAAACTTAAAAAGTAATAAAATAACCTACAAATTGATCCCGAAACGCACAGGGAGCCAATGCAGTGATTTTAAAACAGGCGTAATGTGCTCCCGCCCTCTGGTCCTCGTCAGCACGCGTGCGGCTGAGTTTTGTAATAATTGTAAATTGTGCATGTTCTTTTTGGGAAGACCAGAGAGCAGGGCATTACAATAGTCTAAACGACAGGAGATAAAAGAAAAGAAAAAAAAATCACGCCCAGATTTTTTACAGATTTTGAGAATTTAAAACCCTGTATCTAGGGTAAGAGTTTATCTCTCTGGCCTTCATGACCTAAACTAAATCTAACTAAAACCTCTGTTTTGTCCTGGTTGAGCTGTAGGAAGTTTGCTGTCATCCATGACTTGATGTCTAAAATGCATTGTAAAAGGGCATCAACTGGCCCTGTATCGTCAGGAGACACGTCAATGTACAGTTGCGTGTCATCAGCATAGCTATGGAAGCTGATGCCGTGCCTCCTGGTGATGTCCCCAAGGGGTAGCATGTATAGATTAAAAAGAGTTGGACCTAAAATTGACCCTTGGGGAACCCCACACTGTATCTTATGGGTTCCTGAGGAACATGTATCCATACTTACAAAGAAACTTCGATCAGTCAGGTAGGACGTGAACCAGTTAAGAACAGCACCAGGGAGGCCGATCACATTCCTCAGTCTATTTGATAAAATTTGATGGTCTACTGTATCGAAGGCGGCGGTTAGATCCAGCAGAACCAACACTGTGAGTTTGTGCTTGTCTAAATTACATCTGGTGTCATTTAAAATCTTTAAAAGTGCTGTCTCTGTACTGTGGTTCATCCTAAAACCAGACTGATGGATCTCTAGGATATGTTTTAAGTTTGGGAATTCATTGACTTGTAATTGAGGTCATGCCACCCCCTTTTCTGCACCCCCTAGTTGAAAATAGAAAGTTAAAATTTGGTGGGGAAGCCTCGGTGAGAACAACAGGTGCATCAGTGCCAAGCCATGTCTCAGTAAGGAGAATGCTGCCCAGGTTGTTTTCTACAATTATATCATGTACAATAAAAGATTTGTTTAAAAGGGAGTGCACGTTCAGCACAGCCATTTTAACATCTATGCTGAACGTGTGCTCAACGCATTTTTCCAGTGGAATATTAAAAACACATTTTAGTCTGAAAACAGTCCTCCTCTGTCTCATTTGTCTATGTGAGATTGTTGTTTTAATTGTACAAATATTGTCCTGTGCCACTGAGGTCACTGAGGGAGGGGCGTGAATGATGTAGCTACGGGGTGGTGAAGGTGAGTGTGAGTGAGGTGAAGAGCGCCTGTGTGTAGTGAGTCAGGAGGTGGTGATGCAGGACCAGACAGCAGACAATTGGACTCGAGTCATAGAGACTCGACTCGAGTCGCAAATTTGACAACTCGCAACTTGACTCGACTTGACTTGAAAGACAATGACTTGAGACTCAACTCGACTTGAGACAAGCTGACTCGGACGACTTGTAGCATGTCGCTGATTCAATGCATCAAACGCTGGTCGTATATTCTAAAATAAAAATAATCTAACAGGGGCTTAATTACTGTTAACCTCTGAACTCAGATATTTCTTCTGGGAACTTCGACATCCCAGTACAAATTAAAAGCACCATAAAATGGGGCCTACCCGGGAGCCTGTTGCATCTTCTGCTGCTCCAAAAGTAGCGCAGTTTGCATTTAAAAATTTCCACTCAAATGGAAAAAGATAGAGCGCGCAATGCAGGATATACCTCGTACAATTAACGAAAAAGAGGGAACAACGTCCAATTGTATACGCCATTTAAAGACTGCACATGAAGCCAAATAAGTGAAACCAAGCTAACACGATTAGAAGTGTGTGCGCGTGTGCATGTGTGTGTGTTAGTGATATGTTCGTCGATAGTGTTTTGAACATTGTTGTTAACAAGACAAACGATTCCACTCACCACTGTTACGAACGTTGATATGGGCTACTGTAGCCTGTGTGACTGCATCAATAGTATCCATCCATGGCAGTAAGCCCCCGTCATCCAATACTTTATCACTCTTCATAACAAACATCCAGTTGTGACTCGTCAGCAGAGGAAATAACTCCCACGCTAAACCTTTATTCCTTCTCATTTAGCCTCCGATAAGTTTTTCCTCTAGCTATAGCTGCATTAAGTCCACTCTGTTATTCTTTTGGAACGGGGATAAAGGACCCTATGCCAGCAAAACAAATGCATGTGGCCGGGCACTATAGGCAGCTAAATTTGTGCCTGATAAGTGACATATTAAATCTAAAATATAAAAACATGCACGTCAAGATTATTTTGTGTTTTTTTTTTTTCTTTTTAAAAGCAATGAGCATGTAGTAGGCACTAGACATTACATTAATGGTGTCACTACTAGCCACTACTTTGACAGCCCTTAAATGGATGGCCCTTTATTTTAAGTTATATTCATATTAAGCTCCTGTTCTGTGCTGTTTGCACTTCGTTTGCACTGGTAAATTTTTTGCCTTTGTAAAAGTAGCTACCTTATAAAAAAAAAGATTGCACTTTAAATGTGGCAAATGGTCAAAATAAACATTTTTTTGTGTCAAGCATGCAATTTCTTGAATGTAATGCAGCCTAGCCGTTGCCATCTACCTAGGTCTAAATGATCAAACATGTAATGGATAAATATATATCTTTTAAGATTTATGCTGGTTTAATCCATGCAGAGTTAAAGAATAATATGGATATTTTTTGACATTTACTTAAGGAAGATAAGGTTTCTCTCTTCAAGATATAAACCTGAGATATAGCCTGTGACCCAACCCAACAACCTTGTGACTTGAGTCGACTCAAAACTGAAACCTTGTGACTTGAGTCGACTTGAATTAAAAACCTTGTGACTCGTCTCGACTTGACTTGACAACCTCTGTGACTCGACTTGACTTGACTTGCCCACAACAGAAAAACTTGAGACTTGCTCGAGACTTGGACCAAATGACTTGAGACTTGGATCGGAGGGACTCGTACAATTGTCTGTATCTTAATGTGGGACATGATATGCCCTCCTTTTATGAATCCTGGCTGTCGTGGATCCGTCACTTGTTATTTCTGAATGACTTTAAATTTAAGAAAAACAATGGAAACAAAACTGTGTGCCCCACCCCCCCTCTCCCTGTACACTTGGTTGAGTCCCACTGTAAACAAAGCCCGGCTTGCGGCTTCGTTTGAAGAACCGCTCAGTCTGCCTGTCACTGGTGTTAAGGATTAGGAACAAATGGAGTTTGGGGCAAAAAGGAGGAAACAGGACCTACAGGCGGACATTCGCCTTTTTTTCAGACGGTAGGCAACTAGACATGTAAAAAGCAGTGCTATGGTCAGAAAGACTGCTCCAATGTAGTAATAATGTGAAGAAATATCTGACAGACAGTTGGAGTCACAGACCGAGGAGTTCCCGCGCTTCCCACTCCATTGATAAGTCTCTATTGATTCATGAATGCCTGTAAAACCCAGTGGCGTGGCGTGGAGATTTTTTTTGAGGAAGCCAAGTGAGACAAAGCCTGTTATCTGTATTTTTTTTTAGGGAGTGGGGTACATAAAAGGCTATGTTGCAGTTTGTATCGCTATTTCATGTAACGGACCTGTTAGAGTGCCCAGAGTGCGCTCGTTTTACTTACTTTGAACACCGACACACGCCCTTTAGCTCTCCCACCCTCACTCACTCATTCACACACGTACATTGTCCTCTTGACTTAGCTTAAACATCGTATTAATTAATTCAACCGCCCACTTAAACACACAACCGGCCGCTTCATGCACACTGCTAATGTGCTAACCTCCCTGATTTCATTCAGTGGCTCGAGGATGACGATACTGTGATTTGATTGGTTTGAGGCCAAAGACGGGGTGGCTTCCTTTGGCACAGTCTTGGTCAATCACAGATGAGCAGTGTCATGACCACGGCCTCATCTGATTGGTTAATCATTCTGTTTTTTTTTTCGCCAAGGGATGCCAACTCTGCTAGGCTTCCTTGCGGACAACAGCCTGCAGTATCGTGTTTTCACCACGCATTCGCCACAGAACATTTACGAGGGCACTGTTTTACACATTGTAAAATGCTCAATAACTAGAGGAGAGGAATAAGGAAGAGATGACGGTGACAAAACACAGAAGAAGTATCGAAACTGTTAAAAAGGAATATTTTCATTAAATCACAGCTACAGTCTAAAAAAAGAGAGGAAGCATGGCTTCCCTTGGCCTCCGGGAGAAAATGCCACTGGTAAAACCTCAAACCTGTTGACTACTGGTCTGGCTCCCCTTAGTATGTCGATTCGTTTGTGTAAAATAGAATAGAATAGAAAAGAATAGAATAGAATAGAATAGAATAGAATAGAATAGAATAGAATAGAATAGAATTGACCTAATATTTTGAAACATTTTATCTTGATTTTCTGTGAGATGATGGTTATGAAAGATCAACATCCACCTGAAAAACAAATCACAAGTGGTACGAGAACAATAGGTTGAACTTCCTAAGAGCTATTTCAAAATATAGCCCAGTTATATTTCTCAATATGCTCAATAAATGATAATTGTTTCTAAGACATATTTAAATAATTTCCTTTGAGATGATGGTTGTGAAAGATCAATTTCCACCTTTCAAACAGATGACAAGTGGAACGAGCTGGTAAGATGAACTTTCTGTGAGCTATTTCAAATTAAAAACCAGTAATATTTCCCAAATGTGCTCAAGAAATGATGATTGTTTCTAAGAAATAATTTACCTTGATTTTCTGTGAGATGATGGTTGTGAAAGATCAATATCCACCTCACAAACAGATTACATGTGCAACAGGCTTGATAGGATGAACTTCCTGTGAGCTATTTCAAAATAAATATGGTGATATTTCTTCAAAATGATCAATATTAACCTAATGTTTTTGAAACATTTTAACCTGATTTTCTGTGAGATGATGGTTGTGAAAGATCAATATCCACCTCACAAACAGATGACAAGTGGAACAGGGTTGGTAGGATGAACTTCCTGTGAGCTATTCCAAAATAAACCCTGAAATATGTCTTAAATATGCTCAATATAAACCTAATGTTTTTGAAACATTTTAACCTGATTTTCTGTGAGATGATGGTTGTGAAAGATCAATATCCACCTCACAAACAGATGACAAGTGGAACAGGGTTGGTAGGATGAACTTCCTGTGAGCTATTCCAAAATAAACCCTGAAATATGTCTTAAATATGCTCAATATAAACCTAATGTTTTTGAAACATTTTAACTTGATTTTCTGTGAGATTATGGTTGTGAAAGATCAATATCCACCTTTCAAACAGATGACAATTGGAACAGAAACGGTAGGATGATTTTCCTGTGAGCTATTTCAAAATAAAGCCCAGTATTATTTTTTAAATATGCTCAATATTAACCAAATGTTTTTGAAACATTTAACTTGATTTTCTGTGAGATGATGGTTGTGAAAGATCAATTTTTCACCTCACAAACAGATGACAAGTGGAAGAAGAACGGTAGGTTGAACTTCCTGTGAGCCATTTGAAAATAAAGCCTAGTCATTTTTTCCAAAATATGCTCAATAAATAATGATCGTTTTTAAGATATATTACATGATTGTCTTTGAGATGATGGTTGTGAAATATCAATTTCCACCTTTCTAACAGATTACAAGGGGAACGGGTTTGGTAGGATGAACTTCCTGTGAGCTATTTAAAAAAAAAAAAGCCCAGTTATATTTCCCAAATATGCTCAATGTATACCAAATATACTGGAACATTTACATGATTTTTCTGTGAGATGATGGTTGTGAAAGATCAATATCCACCTCAGAAACAGATAACAAGTGGAACGGGGTTGGTAGGATGAATTTCCTGTGAGCTATTTCAAAATAAAGCCCAGTAATATTCCTCAATAATCTCAATATTTACTTATAATTTTTGGAAAGTTATTATTTTTGGGACATGATTTTCTGGAAAATAATGGTTGCGAAAGATCGCTGCTGACCTGAAAAACAGATATGAAGTGGGTTTTTTTGCAGTTGGAAGGTTGGATTCCTGAGGGTCATTTTAAAATAAAACTAAGAAATTTGCATGACTTTTGATTTGAAATAAGATATATAATAATTAAGATGTATAATAAGTTTAAAAACAGACCGTATTAATGTGTTGTTGTTTTTTTTTTTTTTTTTGTCATTATCCAAACTGAAAAATCAGAGATAGAAATTTTATGATGGTCCCTAAGCGCCCCAGCTGCCGCACGCTACTCCGACGGACACTCAGCGTTGTTTTTTTTTTTTTTTTTTGAGTTATCGCCACAACTGCAGAGGTTGATGAGTTGATAAGACCTGTGAAATGTCTGTCGTGCTTATCTGTACAATATAAGACCAACCTGGCTGGAATTGGTACGGTTTTCATGACGCTATTAAGATTTGAAACAGAAAAAAAAAACAGCGAATCTTGAATATGAAACCAAATTAACCGCGCCTCCCTCCCCACAGTCTTTCACAAATCATGATCCGTCCATGGCACCATAAGAGGTGACTCTACGGTAGAGTGAGGGTGTTCTGACATAAACTAATGTATATTTCTTGACTGTCTAAATCTCTAAATGATCAGAGTATTAACTTCAAAGAGTAGCAGGTTTTACGCGCGTCAATCACATCATCAATAATCTGCAGGTAAACCTGAAAGGGTCCCGGCTTTGTAAATGTTTTAGTCAAAGAGCTAAACTCCTGAAAAGTGACAGATAGAAAACAGAGGATTGGAGGAAAGGGATTTGAACATTTACTGACGAGAGGTCTAGTTTATATCAATCTCTTAGGGCTGTTGATACGGACTATGAGGAACACGTGTCCGTCAAGGTGCTGGGTATCAAAAACACATAAGAACGTTTTTATGACATTTAGGTTTCTGTGGTTTTGTGAACTGTTAAGTCACGCTGCACACACGCGGAGTCAGCGCATGCTGCAGTATAAAAGGTGCGCAATGGCGGGGAGAAAAAAAAATCTCCAGAGCACTTGAACCATATTTACTTGCAAAGATATTAATGAAAATATATCGCTATGGAGAAATCACGCGGGGGCGCGTGATCCGACCTCAGAGGTGTGATACTTTTTGGGAGGTTTAAAATCCTACTCGTCATGTGGCAAGTCGGCTAAAAATCCTTGTCGCCAAACGGAAAAAATGCTTGCCAAGGGCGAGTGGCGAGTGCTAATTTCCAATGCTGCTTGTGATGTTTGGTTAAACATGCGCTTTTATTTTGAAATGCCTGACAGCGGTAACTGGAAGTGCAGTATGGATGTTTGAAACTTGGCATAAGTGGGTGTAGGTGAATCTGAGAGTGGCAATAATACAGTTAGCTGGTGGCTTCCAACTCCTGAATCACTGCGTGGACCTGGATTCATTCATTAGACAAGCAGTCACAACACATCTTTGGATAGTCGTCTTGTAGTAGAGCACATAACTGAAAAAAAGTTACAGATTGGCCATATTTTTATGCCTAAAGAAGCTCAGGTTTGGTTAGATGGCATTAGGGATACACAATTATATTGAATGACATTAGTATTGGATGCTTATGTCGGTATTTACAACTGATATGTTGTCTAGAAAAAGTTAAGTAGAAGTAGAAAAAAGTTAATATAGTTGTAGGGTGGACCAAAAGACATGTAATTTTTTGCACTTTAGATCTGTTTTAAGAACAAAAATTAGCATATTTCTTCATCATAAAATCTTAAATTTTGCCTACGGGTTTTGAAACTGCAGTTAAATATCAGTACTGTGGTAGGTATCAGCTAAAATAAAATAAGTGCACCCCTTAATGACATTTTCAAATTATACATGTTTTATGGTTGCATTTTCTTAATACATCACCTCTTCATGGCTCATATCCCTGGACATGTTGGCATGCCTTTTTCCAAGACCAGCATAGGCAAGGTCAAACTCTTCAGAAGAGGTTGGGGTTGTCTCCGGATTCAGGTTTAACAGTTATCCGTAGACGCTAAAAGGCCTGCGAATTTTTAGATGCTTTGCCATAGGTTTTCAAACTCTGTATCTTTCGCTTTCCAGAACAAGATTTCCTGTGAAAAAAAAAAAAAAACGGGAGAGATCTGATTTTGAAATATAAAATCTGAATTTGAATGATAAAATACTATTACCATACTATACTAAAAATACAAAAAAAATAATTTAAAACATGATCATAAAGTTGCATATAAACATTAGTTACTCAAATCACTCAAACACACACACACACACACACACACACACACACACACACACACAGATAACCTGGGCCCATATTCACAAAGGTTCTCAGAGTCCTCTCAGAGAGCTCCTAACTAAGCCTAAAAATTCATAGCAAGGAGTCTAGCTTAAGAGTGATTCAGGAAGGTTCTGAGAGCAACTCTGAGCAAGGAGGAGACAGAAACTTTTATCTTAGGTTGTGTCTGAAATCATTCACTCATTCTCTACTCATTACTCACTATACAGTGAATTAGATGTAGTGGACTATATAGCTCATTGCCGTAATAATATCTTCAATGCCAACACTTCTGTTCTATGACAATATTTAATTACCCGTCTTAAAATTGTGACAGGAATTTATGTAGGGCTCATGTGGGCTACATATCACACAAAAAATGTAAACACGGTAGGAATGAACAAATGAATAGAATAGAATAGAATAGAAAATACTTTATTTATCCCCGAGGGGAAATTCAGGAGTCACCGCAGCATTTAAGAAAACAAAAGTAAGAAAGAGTATAGAAAGTGCAAAAAAAGTCCATAAGAAATTAGATGACGACATCCCGTCCACCACTCGTCCACCACTCTCCAGCCCAGCCAGTCTCCACCTCCACAGGGTCCAGGACTGAGCCTCCCCAGCAGTCTGTTCAGTCTCTGTCGCCTAGATCCTGTCTGCTCACAGCAGGCGAAGCTCCTCCAATGTGGTGCCGGCGTCCAATGTCAGCTCCGTCAGCCACGTCCGTGAACAGCACGATGCCGCTGGGTTAGCACAGCTAGCTCGTCCATCCCCCGGAGCTAGATCCCACGTTCCCAACAACGATGGATGGAAGGACAGGTCCACGTCGTCACCTCCCAGCTCACATCCGAGAACCAGCACGTCATCCTCATCTCCTCCTCCTCAGCTCGAGGGAAATCATCAAGCCCTACACTAGTTAGCATTGACATGCTACAGGCTGCTAACAGCTAATTTTGCATGTAAACAATGCAGCCATGGTTACATGTAGGATCTCCAGAGAAACACAGGAGAAAAGTAGTAAAAAATATCGCCGAAGCCACTAAAAGTTTGGTGTCTGTGACCGACAATGAACCATACAAAGTAATGATCCACTCCAAATACAAAGATTACGAAAAAGAGACAAAAAATTACAAGAAACGGACAAAGACGAGAGAGCTGCTGCAACAGGCAGCTACTTGGGTAGTGCCTAGCAACGAAAACAGAATACAATAATGAATAAATAAATAATAAATAAATGAATACATTCATCTAAGAAATAAATTAGGAATGTTGCATGTTAAAGTAAAAGTGCATGGTGAACAGTGCTATTTCAGGATGATAATGGCACAAAAGATTTTTTTTGCACTACACTTACGCATTTAGACTGTCAGCAATTTTCTGCCAGCACTCCTTCCGTGCTTTAGCAGCGGCGACGGTGTTGCTTTTAACGCTTTTAAAGTTTCATCTTGTCATACTTCCTCATGCTCCTCCTGTGTGAAGTATTCAGAAACAAGCTTCCTTCATCATCTTGGCCAGGTGCCTCATCTGAACTGCTGATATTCTCCAAGCCTATGGATGACATGCTTACTTCCAGCTGTTCCATGACATGGGATGAGGGCTGCAGTGGCAGAAAAGATTTAAAGAAAAAAAAAAAAAAAAAAAAGGGGGGGGGGGGGGGGGGGGTGTAGTAGATGTCACATTTATCAAAGTAAAACTACCACTATATATCAAAATGACTATTAAAAATATAAATGTGTGTCCACCTTTGTGTTCACTATGTGCATACTTGTATACAATATAATTTTTCTGGACACAAAAGTGCAAAAGTGTAGACAGCATTTTCATAGCTTCTTACCCCAGGTACAGAAAGAATCTCAGAGATGTCTCCAGCCACTTCAGAGGGAGAGTGTCTCTTAGTGGTTTGAGGTAGGGTCTGTAAATTTAATTAGAAAAAAGACATTTTACTCAGATTGGGGTCAATTGTTTCATAATAAACTAAGGACGTGGTCACACTGGCCAATCGTGCGGTGCCTAAGCACGCTTCAGCCGTAAAGCACGTTTGGAATGGCCAGTGTGACCGCAACTGTGCCGTGCTCAAGCACGATTCCCTTTCGTGCATCGGCACGCTTCGAAGAGGTGGGCTCGGGCACGGTTTACTTCACGCACGAGCACAAGCACGTGGACAGTGCGTGCGATCCATTACGTATAATCACTGCGAGCGCATCTCTCGACAATCATTTTAAACAAAGCGGGGGTGTGAGAGGGCTGTGTCAGGCGAACACGACTTACCATAAGTCCAAAAGTATGTAGCAGCAGTGCTCTCTGTGTCTCATTGTGCTGACTCATTGAGCTGTAAATGACTGTCGAGAGATGCCTTTGCGGTGATTATAGGTAATGGATCGCACGCGCTGTCTGCGTGCTTGTGCTTGTGCTTGTGCAAGAAGTAAACCGTGCCGCAGCCCACCTCTTCGAAGCGTGCCGAAGCGCAGAAGGGAATTGTGCTTGAGCACGGCACAGTTGCGGTCACACCAGCCATTCCAAACGTGCTTTACGGCTGAAGCGTGCTTAGGCACCGCACGATTGGCCAGTGTGACCGCGTCCTAAAGTACAAATACTGCCCCTCCTCAGTCCCCCGCTGGCCTGCCTTTACTTACCCCACCCACCCTATTGCTCCTCAACCCACTGTGCCTAAGCACACTCGGGGATGGGGTGCAATAGGGTACAATACAGATGCTAATGTACCACTCCTCCGACCAATTATCCAGACTTTGTGAGTCAAACCAGGTAAAATTTGCATGACAGTTGAACTTGCTTGCTTACAGCTACTGGTGTAAGCACACACAGACACACACAGACACACGTGCATTCCCCCCCCCCTCCAAAACACACACACACACATACACAACCCACAAGTCTCATGGTGCGGCCACACCAAACGCAAATTTGCGGCGCGATTACATACAAAGTCAATGCAAAGACGCGTTTAGCCGCCGATTTGCCTTGGGCGGCGCGATTCGCACGTTTGGCGCGGCGCGTTTGGAGCGTTCACGCATTTGGGCGGTAGATGCGAATTCGCTCGAGTTCAAAATATTCCGCCACGACGTCATTGTTTTGACGACGTTGGGGGGCAACTGCTGCCTGCTCCGGCTCCAACTCCGCCGGAGGATGGAGGAGAAAACAATCTGTGTGGTGTGTCATCATCCAGAGTTATACTATACGACGAGTGTACTCTACAGAGACCAGAAAAACAGGAGCAGGCTTGGTTGAAAGTCTCTGAGGAGACAGGTTTTGAATGTAAGGCCCCGTTTACACGACGCCGAAAACGGTCGATTGCGCAAACATTTCGTTGCGTTTTGGCCTTCCGTTTAGACGAGACCACGTTGCGTTTTCAATGAAAACGCAAACTTTTGAAAACGCTCCCCAGAGTGGAAAGATCTGAATCCGCTCCTCCATCCAGCTTCGTGTAAACACAGAGCGGAGCGTCTCAGGGTGAAACGCTGACGTCACCGCATGCGCACTCGCAGTTTTAGGTGAAGGCTCCACGCTCAGCCACATTTCCAGTTGAGCCAATAGTTGGCGGTAATGCGCGTTATGGTTGGATTGCCGACCGTCTCACACAACAAAACGGCAGAAAAAGAAAGAACAGAAGAGGAGACTTCTCCTCCTGGAGTTGTATGAACGCGGATCGTTTTCACGCCGTCCTCATGTAAACGCGGGTGGCTTTTGAAAACGCAAGGGAAGAATTGTTGCGGGAGTCTCCGTGTAAACGGGGCCTAAGTTCTGAAAACATTCGTTCCCAGCTGGATCTGCCTGCACGGGCTATCACGGAGTCCGACTGTGTTTTCCTCAGCGGAGTTTTGAGCCTGATAGAGAGGAGGAAAGAGTGGGGCAGGGTCAGAGCCAGGGAAAAGATGGAAGCTCTCTGTGCTCCTCTCTTTCCTCCACCCGTTCATTATCCCCAGGGAGACCTCCGGGAACATGGGTCGGAGGTTCGGGGGATCGGGGATGAGATCGCAGGGAACAGCCAAGCAGGGCTGGTGGATTACCAGGGAGAGCAGCAGGCATTGATTGTGATCTCCAAAGCTTTCACACACTCTCCTGTCATGCTTTGGAAACCACAGCTCATTGTTTTTCAGCTGCTCTTTTGGACTTTCGGTCTTTATTTGAATGAGCTCTCTACTCCGCATGCGCAGTACCGCGCATTCGCGTGTTCGCGCCTCAGCTTGTCAAAAAAGTCCAGCGGCGAGACTCGGGCGTTCACGCGGCGCGTGACAGGCCATTCGCGCGAGTAAATTCGCGTGTTCGCGTTTGGTGTGGCCGCGGCATCACACTATCAGCTCACCTTTGAAACGGTCCTAACAGCAGGAAAGGCAAGGTAGGTTCCGGAGGTGGATGGTGTCACTCTAGGGTGGGGGACAGGCTGATGAGGGCTTCTCAGGACTATTTGAAAATGAGCTGCTAAATTCCGTTCTTGAATGGGGGTTAGAAAGAGCCTCTTCTCAGTGGTTTCAGTGGGTGTGGATTTTGATGCTGTTTCTACAGAACTTGGTTGAGATGTACATGGCTATGGAACAGAGTAATAACCAGATTCTGCTTACTTGGTGAGAGTTTGGAAAATGACTGCTCTAATTACTTTCAATGTAGCATATTCAAATAATTTTGCTATTAGACATAATAATGTCCTTATTTTTATAAACCAGTACTTACCCCTGGCCCTTAAGCATGTGCACATCAGTGGCGTGGCGTGGGGATATTTTTTGAGGAAGCCAAGTGAGACAAAGCCTCTTATCTGTATGATTTTTAGGGAATGTGGTACTTAAAAGACTATGTTGCAGTTTGTATATCGTTATTTAATGTAACGGAACGACCTGTTAGAGCTCCCAGAGAGCGCTCATTTTACTTACTTTGAACACCGACAAACACCCTTTCACTCTCCCACCCTCACTCACTCATTCACACACGTACATTGTCCTCTTGACTTAGCTTAAACATCTTATTAATTCATTCAACCGCCCACTTAAACACACAACCGGCCGCTTCATGCACACTAAGACACACACACACACATGTGCATCATACATACATCACATAATGTGCTAACCTCCCTGATTTCATTCAGTGGCTTGATGATGACGATACTGTGATTTGATTGGTTTGAAGCCAAAGATGGGGTGGCTTCCCTTGACACAGTCTTGGCCAATCACAGGTGAGCAGTGTCATGACCACGGCCTCATCTGATTGGTTAATTGTTCTTTTTTTCACCAAGGGACGCCAACTCAGCTTGGCTTCCTTGCGGACAACAGCATGCAGTATCGTATTTTCACCACGCATTCGCCACAGAACACTAATGAGGGCGCTATTTTACACATTGTAAAATGCTCAATAACTAGAGGAGAGAAATAAGGGAGAGAGGACAAAACACAGAAGAATTATCGAAACTGTCAAAAAGGAATATTTTCATTAAATCACAGCTACAGTCTAAAAAAAGAGAGGAAGCATGGCTTCCCTTGGCCTCCGGGAGAAAACACCACTGGTGCACATCCTTCTTGTTTGGAGGAGGGGTTCGATAATCCTCTCGAGGAAAATGTTGACTGCACACGCAAAGACCGGACAACATTTGTGTTGGAGTGTTGATGTCCATACCCAGAGCTACGAGCCACAGTTATTGTAAATCCCGGTATGTCGATGGTATACGGTGAAACTTGTATGGTGTCCAGGAGGTCTGTTTGTTTTCGCATCACGGGTAAGCACAAAAACGCCCCATTATCTTCACCAGGGCCCTATTCTACGAAGCAAGTTCAGCCTGGTGAGATAGCCTTGGAGCTACCTCACTGAATTGAGCGTGGTAGCCGACAGTCTCGCTACACGGTTTTACGTGTAGCGAGACTGCGAGTACGATGCCATGGAGACTCACCTCGCTGAGGAGTGATCCCGTGTCATAGAACAGGGAATCCGGAACCTATTGTCAAAGCTACCTCGCTGGGCAGTAATCCTGCTTCGTAGATCAGGGCCCAGAATACTCTTCGTCCTGGCAGACTACCTGTGTTTGTTTATATCTGGCACGCCGCGCGCGCGGACTGGTACACTAAGCAGCGAGCACCTCGTGGCCAGCTGTGGCTCTGCAGCGGAGGAAGCACCGTTTTATGACACGATGAGAACTAGAGCCTTATTTAGCGGTGTTTTTGTGTGAAAGTAACGCGCTGAAAATTCACTAAACAAAGCGTGAATGCAGACCGATATCAGATTTTTTCAGTGGGAGCCCTTTACTTGTGTTTTTGGTCAAGTAAAAATTGGCCCCGTCTGAATGCATAGGAAACCGGCAGACGAGCAGGGAGGGGGTCTTTGGTGCGTGCCCCCTGGGCTTCTTCTGCACAAAAACACTGCTGTAGGGGTAATTTCTGCCTTAAACCTTGTGATAGGACCCAACTTGTTTCATCCCGGAGTATCACTTTAAGGTAAACAACTCGCATTTAGGCAGCGATCTACCAGTTAGCAGCTCGCTCTCTCTCTCTCTCCTTCTCACTCTCTCTCATGCGCGCGCGAACCATCATACTATCGTAAGGGGTAGTTGGAGGGGGGAGCTCGCCCTTGAAAACTTGAACAACGATCTCACCTTTTCTTTGCTCATCTATTATCTCAGCCTCATCTTTGGAAGAGCTGCCAGGAGTGGCCACTGCTGTTCCTGCTGCTCCTGCTGCTCCAGCTGCTGCGGCTGCGCCACTGCTTGTTTCTGAAACTGGTTAATGTTGACAACTAACGTTAGCTGGCCCATAACTGTCTTTATACTACAGCCGCAAGCAGTCTGGTTACCAACTAGCTGAGCTAAAGTCTTGACGTGAGCATACAGACATTAGCAGCAGCTGTCTGGAGTGGACTAAGTTAACTTTAATTGGGCTTTGCATAACAAGCAAATTCGGTTCACCTTTGGGAAAGAAAGCAGTCAACAGCTGCCTCCCCTCATTCTGCCTTCTTTGTTTTTCTTCTCTCTCTTTCTTCTTACAATAGCCCGATTTCTGCTTTTTGGGCAGCATGATGCCAATTCAATGTGGGTTCACTGACGTTATACTTGTTGCCGGTCACTGTCAAGTGGGCCTCCACCACAACCTGCTGGGCTGTCACCTCAGCTAGCTGGGCTACCACCTCAGCTAACTGGGCTGCCACCACAACCTGCTGGGCTGTCACCTCAGCTAGCTGGGCTACCACCACTGCTAGCTGGGCCTCCACCACAATTAGCTGGGCCTCCACCACAATTAGCCGGGCTACCACCACAACCTACTGGGCTGTCACCTCAGCTAGCTGGGCCTCCACCACAACCTGCTGGGCTGCCACCTCAGCTAGCTGGGCTACTACCACAACCTACTGGTCCGACACCTCAGCTACTAGCTGAGCTGCTATCTCCACGGAGCCATGTGGGCCGGCTACCCGAGTGGATAACATCAGCTGAGGCGGCCGAGTCAACGGCCAGTCCGCAGCGGCGGGCCTTCAGTGGGTGCATGCTGACGGCGGAGGGAGGAGCGGCTATTGGATCTGCGACTGTTCTTGCGAGTAGACGAGACGAGTGGCTGGCTTCCACGCCGAGGACAGAGTGCCGAGCAGTTGGGGGTGCCCCCAGTAAAACGCAAGTAAAGCCATATTGCATTAACAGAGCAATAGCCAAGCACCGGAAAATGAAGGTTTTCAACACAGTTAATAACTCTAGACTAGTTTGGGATCCTCGCAGCAAACCCAAAGGACTTTTAGGTGGACATATTAACATTAGAAGCATCCTCTCCAAATGTGAGCAAGTACAACATCTACTGCATGAATCTAATTTGGACCTCCTCGGAATGTCTGAGACTTGGTTAAATGAAAACTCGGCAACAGCGGGTTTGAATGTGCCCGGCTTCAACATTTTATAAAAATGACAGAAAACAGGGGAAATGTGGTGGGGTTCTCTGCTATGTAAAGGATACAATTCGCTGTGATGAGATTAAGTTTGCGAACTGTGAACTGGAATGCCTCGGCTTGAATATAGTACTGTCGTCATCAATGTCACTCACCCTTATAGTGATTTATCGTCCCCCTTCAGCAAATAGTAGCTTTTATGAGGAGTTTAGAGAATTATTACTTCAGTGTAATTTCAACAGAGAAGTTGTTATAATGGGTGATCTAAATGTCAATTGGCTTAACAGATCCACAAGGAAGCATCTGAAACAAGTAACTGATAGCTTTAATCTAAAACAAATAATTGATGGACCTACTAGGCTTACCAACTCCTCTTCAACCCAGATCGACCTTCTATTTAGCAATAAGCCTGAAAGAATAAGTAACTCTTACTATCTTCTAACAGGGCTATCTGACCACAATATGATTTTAATGACTCGGAAAATAAACAGAAGGAGCTATAATGCAAAGTTGAACTTGGAATGTGTGAAGATACCAAATAACAAAAGGGTAGACTTTAAAAATGCTGTAAAGGATATTAATTGGGATGATCTCTTGGTATCTGACAATTTGGAGTGTACTAGTGAGTGCCTGACCAAAAGACTAAATAGGACAATTAGGGACTTCTCAAAGAAATTCAGAAGTAAAAACAAAAAGGCCTCTCTCCGGTGGATAAACCAAAGTTTAAGTCGAGGTATGAAGGAACGAGATCGGGCTCTAAAAATGGCATTGAAATCGAAACTCACAACAGATAGGGTCAAGTTCACATCACTAAGAAACCGAACCACAAGGCAAATTAGGAAAGCCAAGGCAAATTACTTTCTTGAAATAATAGAGAATTCCAAAGGAAACCCCATAATTATATGGCAAGAAATTAAGAAACTAATTGGACAAAACAATGTAAGAAAACAGATCGAATTACGAATCGATGGTAACATAATTAAAAAAACGTCTGTGGTGGCTGAATCTTTTAATGAGTACTTTGTTGATTCTGTAGCTTGCATTGCCAGCAGCTTTACAAACCCTTATATTTACACCATCACTGCTCCTAACCCAGAGCAGAATAGCGTTAACCTTGAAAAGGTGACAAAATCACAAGTGCAAAAAGTAATTGATTCACTCAAAACCAAAAAATCTAGAGATGTGTATGAGATGGACTCTGCTATGCTCAAGGACTTGTGCCCTCTGGTGAAGAAACAGATAACTCACATTGCAAATATCTCACTTTCAGAGACTCAGGGTGGTTTCCCAGAACATTGTAAATTGGCGGCTATTGTTCCCATCTTCAAAAGTGGCGACCCTGAATCCGTATCAAACTATTGGCCCATAAGTATACTTCCTGTCGTATCTAGGGTAATTGAAAAATTGGTGGCAGAACAATTAATCTCTTACCTTGATACCAATCAACTTCTACATCCTATGCAGCATGACTTTAGGGCCAATCACTCTACAGAAACTGCAACTGTTTACTTTGCCGAGAGGGTCAAATCCTTGATCGACCGAGGTGGTGTAGTTGGTGCTGTCTTTCTTGACCTTAGGAAAGCGTTTGACACAGTCAATCATCATGTCCTACAGGCTAAACTAAGTCAATTAAATTTTTCTATATCCACATCTGCTTGGTTTAAATCGTATCTTTCCAATCAAACTCAGTGTGTTAAAATCCATAATTCAATGTCCAGCTATAAAAACCTTACGTCAGGTGTTCCACAAGGATCAGTCCTAGGCCCAATCCTCTTTAGTCTTTACATCAACGATCTCCCGTCTGTGTGCCAGGACTGCGAAGTCCTCATGTACGCTGATGACACAGCCATTTTTGTCAAAGGTAGAAACTACACAGAAGCTGCTACACTACTTACAAAAACCATGGTCACAGTAAGTGAGTGGCTAAACAACTGTTGTTTACAACTAAACACCTCTAAAACAGTTGCAATGTTCTTTGACAAAACAAAAAAAAAACGCATATAGAACCTAAAGTGTTATTTGCTGGACAGAGAATTCAAATAGTAAAGGAATACAAATACTTAGGCATTGTGATTGACTGTAATCTCACATTTAAAAATCATGTTTCCAAAATCTGTAAGAATGTAAGGTTTGCTTTGGCAAATTTCCGGCATCTGAGAAATCACATGACCACCAAAGCTGTAAAAATGTACATGTTTTCTCTTATACTATCCCACATAAACTACTGCTTACCCACCTGGTTCACTGCTAACAGCACTACCTTAACACTGGTCATGTCTCTATATAAGCAAGCTCTGAAAGTCTTGGATAAAAAACCTAGAGCATACCATCACTGCACCATATTACAAAAATACAGGCTGTTAAGCTGGGAAAATCTCATTATTTTTAAAAATTGTTGTCTTATGTTCCGGATTCAGCAGCGCACTGCACCCCTGACGCTCTGCAATCTAATACACTTTCGTTCCTCAATGACCACTGTAACTGTAACTAGAGGAGCAGTGAGAGGTGACTATAAAATCCCTCTCCGTAAGAGTTCATTTGGACAGTCTGTGTTCTCCTACAAGACAGGCCAAGAGTTGAATAAGATCCCACAAAGCCTCAGAGAGTCCAGCTCATACATATCCTTCAAAAGCAAACTTAAGAGTTGGCTAATTGATAACCAAAGATGTGAACACTGAAACCTATAACCACCATTGTGTATGACATTGTATTTTATTCATGTATTTGTATTTCATTGTATTTTACTGTTGACCAGCATGGCATTTGCACTTTGCATATGTATATTGTATGTCTTTTTTATTTATTCCCTACCAGGTATTAGCCTATACTGCTCTGGCAGGGGGGACAGCCGATGTAAACTAGCCTTTTGGCTAACTCAGGTGCATTTACATTTTTTTATGAAATGTTTATTAATGTGCAGTGTCCCTCCGAAACAAATAAAGGAAAATGAATGAATGAAATGAATGCACTAAACCATTTTGCACCTCCAAGAGGGGGCCTCCAAAATGTCCAATATGTTTGGAGGACTGTGACACGAAGTACATTCTCTCATCTGATGTTATCAATATATGAAATAAAGCATGACACCAATTAATTGGAGGGCCCAATTCATTTGAAAAAAAAAAAAAAAAAAAAAAAGGATTTTCATGGGCCCCTTTCCCTACTCAGGCCCTGGGTAGTCAGGTCCACTTTCCCCCCACTACCACGCCCATGGCTGAGAGTGACGCAGTGTGGCCGTGCGCTCCACATAACATGACGGAGCGCGCACGGGGCAGAGGTGAGATGTAGCCTCCTCCTCAGAGTCATTTGGAGGAGGGAAAAATCCCTCCAATTTAATAACTCTTGATCTAAAAGAGCTATTAATGTTCTTAGGCATGTAAAATGGATTAGGGCGTAACAGCCGAGCTGCAATCTCCCTGAATGGTAAGATAGAGCGACTGAGAGAGCTGACAAATTACTCACTCTCTTAGCTGACGTGAGAGCTAAAAGCAGAGCTGTTTTGAGTGATAAGAACTTTAGTGAGATTTGAGCCAGGGGTTCAAATGGAGCCTTGCTCAACGCCCATAAAACCAGTGATAAATCCCACTGAGGAGCAAAAGAGCAAGAAATCAGTCTGTCTCTCCTCACACCTTTGAGGAAGCGTTTCATCAGCAGGTGACTAACACAGATCTGTCACCAAAACCTTCATGACAAGCTGAAAATGCAGCTGCATAAGTTTTGAGCGTGCTAAAAGCCAATCCTCTGTCCATTAGGAGCTGGAGGAAAGACAGCACGTGAGGCAGGGGACAAGTCACTGGGTCCCAGCCTGACTCCATGCACCACCGCTGAAAAACTGCCCATTTCGCCGAGTATGCTGCTCTCGTGGATGCAGCTCTCGCGCCCTGGATTGTGCCAGGACCCGGGGCAAGAGTCCGAGCCTCTCTAAGCGCTCCCTGCTTGGGTGAGAGCATCCCCCCACCACGGAATCGTCCATGGCAGGCCCACTAGCAGGCGCTGTAACCATGGAAACCACAATGCTCCCATGCGCTCTGGAGCTATGAGAACAGCTGACAGCTGCTCTTCCTGAATCCTCCTCAGAAACCGAGGAATCAGAGGGACGGGCGAAAAAGCATAAAGAAGCTTTTTGGGCCGGGGGTGGTGTGAGAGCGCATCCACCCCCAGAGGGGGGTTGAAAACCACAGGGCACACTGACTGTTTTCCCGCTCTGCGAACACGTCCACCTCTGCCTGCCCGAACATTGACCAAATCTGAGACACCAGCTCGGGGTGCAGACTCCAGTCTCTTGCCTGAGGACCTCCTCTCGACATGATGTCCGCCCCCCTGTTTAGCACACCAGGGGTGTACACCGCTCTGATAGAGAGGAGATGTCTGTGCGCCCAACCTAACAGCTTTCTGGCTATGTCTAGCAGCTGCGCCGAGCGCACGCCGCCCTGACGGTTTATGTAAGCCGCTCGTACTTGGTTGTCTGTGTGAATCAGAACATGCTGCCTCTGTAAAACCGGAGTGAAATGCTGGACCACTTTCCACACTGTCAGAAGCTCCAACACATTTATGTGGAGAGACATGTGAGCTGGCCACTGCCCCCCACCCATTACCTGAGAGAGACACGCCCAACCCGACAGAGAAGCATCCGTGAACACAGAAACGTGACATGATGCCTTCCCTAACGGGAACCCTGACTTCAGGACCTCAGAGTCCCTCCAGTGAGCCAAATTGGACGACACTGAGGGGGGGACTAAGACCATGCGTTTTTGCTGACGCACCGGGTAGATGCACTGAAGGATGAACCACCTCTGTAGCCGTCTCATGTGAACTAATCCCAACAGTACAACCACATGAGCCGCTGACACTGTGCCGAGCAGCTGCATAATAGAGTCTGTGACCTCTCCTGAGATAGCTGCGTGCTCATTGTGGCTGAATTCAGCTCCACTCCCAGATGAATTATCTGCTGAGACGGAAAAAGCAAGCTCTTTTCCAAACTGATAGCAAAGCCCAGCTTCGACAGGTGAAACTCCAACACCTGAGTCTGTGCTGCGGCCTCCTCCCTGGATCGAGCCAGTGAAAGCAGGTCGTACAGGTAAAAAATAACTCACATCCCTCTCCTGTGTAGTGGCTGCAGAGCTGTCTCCACACACTTGAAGAAGGTGCGGGGAGCAAGAGAATAGCCGAAGGGGAGACGATTGTACTGGTATTGGACCCTTTGAATAACAGACACGTGGAAGTATGCGTCCTTCAGGTCCACCAAAGTGAACCAATCGTTTTCGTGGACGCATTCCAATACTTGTTTTTTGTCAGCATGTGAAAACAGATGCTGCATTATCACTGTGTTGAACAGCGAGAGGTCCAAAATGAGTCTCATCCCTCCTGTTTTCTTGGGAACCAGGAAATAGGGGGAGTAGAACCCCTGATTCTCCCTGTGGAACTCTGGAGATTACATTTTTTCGCAAAAGCTCCTGCACCTCCTTCTGTAGGAGCACACACTGGTCCTGTGAGGACAGGTTTGTCTCCAGAACCCGCTGAACGGTGGAGGGGTTGAAGCGAACTGCAAAGTATAACCCCTGGCAATCAGCTTGTCCATCCACCTGTCCAGCGAACATACCCGCCGCCACTCTGAGCAATGCTCTGAGAGCGAGCGCGCATGTTGCTGAGGCGCCGCCTCCGAGAGAGAGGTGAGCCAGCTTAGAGCCCCTGCTGCCACTGCCTGCATCAGAGAAATCTGCGCTGGAGCCCATGGGGGCTAGGATTGAAAGGGCTGATCAGGCTCTTTTTCCTCAGTCTGTGAAGAGAGGGGGAAAAGGCGTAGCCAAATTGTCCACACAGGGCAGAGAATCTCTGTCCGTGGGCTCATGAATATTTCATTTGGTATCAGCTGGAGCAAACTGGGAGCGCTGCGTGTGTGAAGGAGCAGTGTGTTGCTTTGAGGACTTGCAGCCGCGCTTCTCGTTAACCATAGAGGCGCGCTCTGTGTGGGGGCTGTGTGACCACTGTCGGCCATCCTGTCAGCGGGCCGGACTAGAGGAAGGGAAAAGGGAGAGCTCAAAAGATGAACTCCGTGAGTGGCTCTTAAAAGAGCCGTTGGTGTTGTTGGTGTCACCGCGCCAACTCTTTTCCCTTCCCGCTGCACACAACCCCCGGAGGAGGTGGAGGAGGAGGTGGAGCAGGGGGGCCGAGAGACTGACGCCACAGGATACTGCGGTCGCCTCTGGTGCCTCTGGGGCTGGTCCTGCAAGTCCCGCCGGTCCTGCCAGCAACTCGGTGGACACTGAGAGCTGGCCACATGCCGCCAGATTCTGTCCTCTTCCTCAGCAGTCTTCTGCATGTGCTCCATGAGAGAGTGCAGCTGCTCGCCGAACAGCGCATCCGCGGAGATGGGGCCATCCAGCAGCTCCCTCTTGACTGGCTCTGGGATGAAAGAGGACAGACCGAGCAACATGTTGCGGTGAATCTGGTGCTGCCAGGCCATGACGCGGGCTGGTGCCACTGCTACAAAGGCACAGAGCGGGATGATCGCGTTCGCTGCCTTGCTCAGCTCCTCTGCTCAGCTCCTCTGCTCAGCTCCTCTGCTCTTCCCACCAGCTTCTCAGGCTCTGCTGCCATCGGCGTAATAGAGTACGCCAGCAAGGTGATGTTATTGGCTGCTGCTGATGCCTGGCTTGCACACTGGTGGGACCTGTCGATGAAACGACCTGTGAGCTGGTCCCGGGAAGAGGGGAGGGCCTGTCGTCGGCCATCAGGTTTGGTTGAACCCGGAAGACGGCCGCCTGGCCTGGATCCAATGGAGGGACGGGCGAGAAGCCCTCATCCGTGAGCCCCTCGACTCTGGTGATAGGAGCGTACGTTGCCACTGGCGCCCAAAGCTTCCCTGGTTCAGCCATGGCCCCAGACTGGTAAGGGATGATGGCAAGTAAATGTGGCCAGGTGGGCTCCTGGTGGGCCACGTGTGCTGCTGCGAAACAGCCCGCCATATCATTAGGGTCAACCAGAGCCGGAGCTGCTGGCACGGAGAGGCCTTTGTATGCTGCTGCCCTCTCAATGATGCCGGGAAGCTCCTGGACGAGCTCTCCAATGACCGGCAGGGAGGTGGTTGACGACAGGGGGACCCCAGCAAAATCTGAGCGACCCCCACGTGCTCATCCTCGAAGTCGGTCTCCTCCAGCTGGAGTGAGACTGACAGTGCCTCCTCAGGGCCGACTTCATCCGAATCCGGCCTTGTGAGTAGGCTGATGGCTTCCTCCAGGCTGCAAGTGTCAGCAACAGTGAGAGCATCCTCAGCAGCGTCGGTCAAAAAATCAACCCGATGCCGCTTCTCTGCTGGGGATAACAGCTTGCAGAACGGGCACTTCTCAGGCAGAATTAGCACTTGCCCGGCATGCTCCGGGCCAAGGCAGGACTCACAGCGAGAGTGCATGTCGTTGCCCATGATGTAGCCTGTCTCACAATCCGGACAGACTCAGGTGGTCTCTGACAACGCTAAACCTGCTGCTACCGCTGTTCTTCTAGTGCTGCTTCGTGATCCTGAAGAAAAAGAGGGAGCAGATTGTATGAACCCGCGGCCATTTATAGGCAGGTGACGTGGGGGGGCCCATCACGTGAGTGGGTGTAGACTAAGTTTTTTCAGTGCTGCGCTGACACGCAAGGGTAAACCCACTAGCGATAGCCTTAAAGGGCGAAGCCTTTATGAAGTAGAACATTGAATGTCCCCATAAACAAACAGGGAAAATCTGATTGGTCAATACTAGTCAGCCTTCTATTGGTTGATCCACAGAAAAATTTGAGAGCAGGCAGAGATATATGAGCAGAAATTCCCTCAGTGCAAGAGGAGGATCCCGAGTGTGAGTGCAGGAAATCTGTGCAAGCAGCATCATATCCAAGACCAAGGACACAATTTGAGCATGCGCATTATTCTAACTGAGTGCAAGGACACAGTTTGAGCATACGCAGCAATGTAAATGAGCACAAGGACACAGTTTGAGCAGGCGCAGGGCAAATTTGAGTGCAAGAGCAGAGTTTTGAGAAACAATACCACAAAATCTGAGCATAAAATCAATAAGATACTGCTCTCAAATCAATTACAAATGCATTTTTTTTTTTGCAAAACACAAAAATGAAAAAAACCCGAGCCGTTTTCTGTTTTTTTTGTTGTTGTTGTTGTTTTGTTTTTTCTTTGCACAAAACAGAAAAAAAAAACAGAAAAACAGCTTGATTTCTTGTTTCTGCTTGTGTCTTTTATACCCAGGAAACAGACTGATAAAACATACCTTGGTCATCGTACCTTTGTCCTGATGTGATCAAGCGCACGAGACACATCCAGAAAACATATAAATACAGTAGGCTACTATTAGATCTTTTGTACAGACTGACAATATCCTAAAGTAAATAAATACATAAATCTGTGCTATGTTTTTTCTTAAAACCAAATTGATTGTCAGTAGTTCTATGTACTCACTCAATCTTTCTAGATGAACGCATCCAAGGACTTTTGACACAATGCTAGCCAAGGCAATTGGTCTATCGTTGTCAATGCCAGATAGCTTTCCTGTTTTATCTTTGACTACAGGCACTAAAATAACAGCCGTCATGGATCCGGGCAGGATGCCATGCATCAACAGCCCTGAAAAACACAATGCAAGTAGCACAGACACTTTGTGGCCAGCATACTTCAGATGTTCTGCAGCAACTTGGTCAAGGCCACAGGCTTTGTTGAGAGCCATATTATCAATAGCATGGCTCACCGCATCATGATTGATAAACACGTTCTTATTGTGGGGGACCACATCAATATTAAGGACCTCACTTGGGACACATGTAAAAATATTTTCATAGTGCTTTCTCCACAGCTCTGCAATATTATCAGATCCAGTGGTTCCATCAATACAAGAGGCCATAGACATTGTACTTTTTTTTAACCACCTTTACTCCCTTCCAAAATTCATAAACATTCTTTTTCTGTAGCTTTTCAGCCATTGAATTTGCCCTCATTGCCTGTTCATTTCAGCTGTTCTGTTCAGAGCTTACCTTGAGGTTTGACAGCAACATAAGCCCCTCAGGCTCCATTCAAAATGGACAAAGTGGGTAGGCTTTTGATAGAGAGTTGCAGTCATTGATAGTCTGGATACTACAGTTAGGATAGTATTTATAGTTTAAAAATCATTTGAAACAGTTAAGAAACTGTTATTTTCTGAATAAAAATGAGTAAAATCTCACCTGTACTGTATATTGCCCATATTAGCATTTTCAGTGCCCCCTAGTTCCACAAGCACTTTCACTGTGCTCTGTCTGTTTAAGCTCATGCAATTTTCCTAAAGCAACAGAAAAACATTATTATACAGCCTACCATATCACTGCTACTACGATTTTGGGAAAATTTACACACAGAGATACGGAAGCGCATTGCATTCACTGGATAAAAAAAAATAGACACCTTATCTCGTAATTATGAGATCCTGATCTCGTAATTATGAGAAAAGATCTCGTAATTACAAGAAAAGATCTCATAATTACGAGATAAGGATCTCGTAATTACGAGAAAAGATCTCATAATTACGAGAAAAGATCTCGTAATTATGACATAAGGATCTCATAATTATGAGATCTTTTCTCATAATTACGAGAAAAGCAAAGTGGAAGTTCTTCTTCGTGGAATATAGTACAGTACAGAAGCGTAAATCCTACTGCGGTGATGGAGCTGTCCCAGTGCTATGTTCTAACCACCTTCTCGGTTTGAGACACGGGGAAATGTTTTTGAAAAATGAGAACGAAAAACAGAAAATCCACGATTTTCTGTCCTGGTTTTAAAAAATGGAAAAACGAAAAATAATAAAAGATTGTGTCAAAATTGTGTGTGTGATATTTTGATATAAAATGTGAACATCTCTCTATAAAAATTAGACTAATAACTCACATTGAAGGTTTATACAGACATGTTCCTGAGCTTTTTTTTCTTTATAAGTAACAGACAGCTGACGATTCACTCCATCTTATCCGCGCGCATCTGCGCACTCCCATGTGTTTCAATAAGACTGTCAGTGCACAGTCTGCTGCTGTCTGATCTGCTCTCAGATAAACCAAGAAACATCAGAGAAGATGATAAATTTTTTTTCTCTCCTTCTTTTTCACCTGTTCCATGAGCTATGAATCATTTCATGCGTAACGGCTTTGCCTTAATTTCTCTTCCGCAGCGCTCTCTCATCAGTAAAGAGGCTGCATTTAGGAAAAAGAGAATTTAAGTATACCAATAAGTAATCTTATAATGGCTCACTTCATGCGTAACGGCTTTGTGCCTTTATTTCTCATCCGCACAATCATCCGATTGTGTTATGAAAACTTCTCCAACATTGCGCAGCATGTTTCATGACTTTGATCAGGGCTCTAAATTCGTAGACCAGACGCAAACGCAGGTGCACCTGCCCTGCGCCGGCCTTCGCCGCACGGACAGGGTGTGACCAGCGCACTTTGCAAGTTTCCTGCAGTGCCAAGAGCGGCGCATCCACGCCTCCCTAAATGCTAGAGGGGAGGAAGAGCCGTGAGTAGGTTTAACACAGCCGAGCGCTGTGTTCACCAATCAGATGACCACCTCTCTTCGCCATTAAATGCGCTGCAGCTGAGGGCTGATTAATTTGACTGACCCCCGCCACCGCGGAAACAGTGTGCTGGAAAGAGCCGGTTGCGGAGACAGTCGGAGCCGCTGTTCCTGCAACAGGGGAATGGACAGCGGGGCGCATTGGAGGACACCAAGCGCGTCACCGTGTGGGCCAGCTCCTCTCTGATGTTTCTTGGTTTATCTGAGAGCAGATCAGACAGCAGCAGACTGTGCACTGACTGTCTCATTGAAACACATGGGAGTGCGCAGATGTGCGCGGATAAGATGGAGTGAATCGTCAGCGATCTGTTACTTATAAAGAAAAAGCTCAGGAACATGTCTGTATAAACCTTCACTGTGAGTTATTTGTCTAATTTTTATATAGAGATGTTCACATTTAATATCAAAATATCACACAAACAATTTTGACACAATCTTTTATTATTTTTCGTTTTTCCATTTTTAAAACCAGGACAGAAAATCGTGATTTTCTGTTTTCCCTTGGTGAAAAAAAACAAAACAAAAATGATTAGCCAATCAGATGAGGCCGCGGTCATGACACTGCTCATCTGTGATTGGCCAAGACTGTGTCAAGGGAAGCCACCCTGTCTCAAACCAATCAAATCACAGTATCGTCATCATCAAGCCACTGAATGAAATCAGGGAGGTAAGCACATTAGCAGTGTGCATGAAGCGGTCGGTTGTGTGTTTGAATGGGCGGTTGAATGAATTAATAAGATGTTTAAGCTAAATCAAGAGGACAATGTACGTGTGTGAATAAGTGAGTGAGGGAAGGGTGTGTGTCGTTGTTCAAAGTAAGTAAAACGAGCGCTCTCTGGGCGCTCTAACAGGTCGCTCTAACAGGTCGCGCCGTTACATGAAATAGCGATATACAAGCTGCAACATAGTCTTTTATGTACCACACTGCCTAAAAATCATACAGATTAGAGGCTTTGTCTCACTTGGCTTCTTCAAAAAATAAATAAATAAATCCCCACGCCACGCCACTGATAGCACTGGGACAGCTCCATCACTGCAGTAGGATTTACGCTTCTGTACTTCCGTATTATATTCCACGAAGAAGAAACTTCCACTTTGCTTTTCTCGTAATTATGAGATCCTGATCTCGTAATTATGAGAAAAGATCTCGTAATTATGAGATCCTGATGTCGTAATTACGAGATCTTTTCTCGTAATTACGAGATCTTTTCTCGTAATTATGAGATCTTTTCTCGTAATTACGAGATCTTATCTCATGATTACGAGATCTTATCTCATAATTACGAGATCAGGATCTCGTAATTACGAGATAAGGTGTCTATTTTTTTTTATTCAGTGAATGCAATGCGCTTCCATACAGAGAATATTCAAAATATTGTATTTCATACATGTGTGATCATTTTATGTAGACAAATTATTTGGTTTTACATTTATTTATTATTTGTAATCAACAATCGTTCGAAAGAGCCAAAACAGACACAAAAGTTCAATGCATCACACATAATGTGGTTAAGATATAACTGGCTGTGATTACACCTGACCAGCAGGTGGTTTCGTGTGCAAATGAAGCTTCAAAAGACGAACCCTTTCTTGAACCACTTTGTTCAAGTGGTTCGATGCCTCTTAAGGCTTCATCTAACCATCACTACATGTCATGTATGGTGCTCCGTAGTAGACGGTGTGAAGACTGACTGTATGTGTGAAGACAAAACAAAAAACTAAGAGCGCTGGACTCTGAGGGCCTTTTTCAAACCGCCCCCTACACACTCTCCCTACCAGCTACCCCTCCGTTTGCGCGTTCTCGCGGAGTGTCCGCCACATTAAGGGCCATCCCAAACCGATCCATGGGGAGGGGTAGTGGGCTATAAAACCCTCCACGAGCGAGTCTGCACGGATGCCGACTCGCTGAACACGTGCAGCGCTAAATTGTGTCCGGTGTCAGCCATGGAGGAAGCAACAGACAAATGTAAGTTCCACGCATATGTGCCTGCACAAACACTGTTAAACTAACACAAATATTTCGTGATTGTCATGCAGATGTTCACAGCTTTAGATGTGCATGTTATTCATTAACAGTTCATGTTTATTTGAGCGTTTAATATTTACAAAAAAACAAAATAATTTATTAAAGCGAGAATGAATCATGAAAAAATCTTCAAAAAAAAAAAAATAGAAATGCAGCCAAAGAAGCGTGGGGAGTAAGTTTCTTTTGTATTTTCTATGTTATATTTTCTTTTTTTTCTTTGTTTATCTGTTTCCGCCTGAGATCGAGTGAAGTTTCTGTCCCAAAGCTGTATTTATACCCTACACCCTGATGAAGTGAACTTAATTCAGCTGCGAGTGTGACTCCATCACGGAGTGCACTCCGTCATGGAGGGGGAGTGTGTACGGGGCGGTTTGAAAAAGGCCCTCTCAGAGAGGGTGCCGAATTTAAGAAACAGTAGAAGAAGAAAAACGAGAGCGCTGATTGGTGGAAAGTTTGGCGGACTTTGTCCCTCATGAAAAAAACGATTTTTTCCACAACACCCACCGCGCCCGAAAACATAGCACTGCTGCACAACGCTCAACACCTCAGTTCAGCTTATACAGGTGACTAATACAACTGGTTCAACTCCAGGCTGTGTAGTATAACAGGTTAACAGAAGAGCAGCGGGAGCTCCCATCTCACTGTGAGTGAACTACATTAACGGAACTTTTTTTCTTTGAGGTGTAGTTTAATCTTTATCTGAAGTAGAAATAACATTCGTAGAACAACGCTCTGTACGTCTTCAGCTTTAGTGTTGCGACCCCCCGGGAGACACACGGACAGTGGGCAGAAGAATAGTTGGTTGGCCTTTTTCTGTTTTTGTCCCGCGGTGTTTATGATTGATCTCACATGGTGCTCACAGATTAGGCCAATAACTCTGTTACTTTAATCACTTCCTGTTCACAGTCTGGGGACACCGGGGTGTAGTGGCTCTTTGAATTAAAGGTGTTCACACTTTGGTCCGTGGTTTTGCCCCTATACCGTGGACTTGGTGGGTCTCTTGATAAAAACAGGCTCTGCAGGTATGTGCTCGGCTAATGTTAGCTGCCGCGCTGCTGGGCTGCAGCTCTCAAACCGGACTGACCTGAGATGGCTTCAGCAGCCTCAGATAGAGATAATCAAAGTTCCAACACATTACACAGCTTCGTGTGTACTCTGGGTGACCTAACACGCTGTTTTGGCTGCTTATCAGCCCATGCGAGGTTTAATGTGTAACTGGTGTCAGGTCATTGTGAAAGAGCTGCTCCAGGGGTTCCGACGATTCAGGCTCTTCAGCAGCTGTTGGACGCAAAAAGTTGCATCAGCAGCACTTTGTATAATATCTTTAAAAGGTGAGATTATATATGTGGAACTTTTCCACAGAAACAAAACAGGACAGGGTGCTGGATGAGAAGATTTAAACAGTGCTAGCCTTACACTTTACTCACTTTTACTATGCATACTCTATCTTTATTATGATGCGTTAAACAATGTTTTTTTTTTTTACAGTGTTTTGCATGATTTGCACATGATCATATCACAAGTGTGTTGGTGTGACAGATCTCTGTTTTTTATTAACTGTCCCCTGAAGAGTAGTTATGGAGAGAAAAGCTGAGACTTAGAAAATGTTTCTTGGCCCTGTCAGAAAGAAAATGAGCTGGCCTGTCTTCTGTTTCTTCCTGAGCAGCAGCAGCAATCATGTCTCTCACAAACGGACACCATATCAGCAAAGAAACATGGGACTCACACAACCAAATGATGCTGGAGCCTCTGGCCGTCAGCGACTCTGAGGTTTGTGTATATGGGGATTTATGTGGGAATAACAGCACATATCTCTGTGAAGAGAAAACTACAAAACAACACAAGGGAAGGAAAAGGAACAGAAACACAATAAAAGAGACTAAAACACCCCTGAAGATAGTTGGAGTTGGAAACACAGGACTACAGTGCTGGTCTCCTGATGTAGGCACTGTGAGGTTGGGCTGGGCTCCAGCCTCAGGGATTTTGGCTCATAATTTGTGGAGGCAAAAACCATCAGAAAATGGCACGTAGTAAAATATTTTTGTCTGATTTTTCTGCCCGAGTTTAGGTGTTTTTTTTTGACAGTAATTTGAATTTAGTTCATGCATCATATTTTCATTTCTTTGAGGTCTGCTCTGAGGAGTGGTACGTTCCCCTGATCTGAAAGTGTCTGTTTTAGGTCTTCAGCATCATAAAGAAGGAGAAGCACCGGCAGACGTACAGTCTGGAGCTCATCGCCTCAGAGAACTTTGCCAGCAGAGCTGTTCTGGAGGCTCTGGGGTCCTGCATGAACAACAAATACTCTGAGGGATACCCGGGTCAGAGGTGTGGCAGGCAGTGTGTGTTTACATGGTGTGATGTCCTGCTTCAGTGCATGTTTTACAGACTTTAAGAGCGTAATTTGTGTGTGTGATCAGGTATTATGGTGGCACGGAGCATGTCGATGAACTGGAGAGACTCTGTCAGAAGAGGGCTCTTGAGGTGTATAGTCTTGACCCTGAGAAATGGGGCGTGAATGTTCAGCCTTACTCAGGTATCTCTTAAAAACTCTTCCTCACCATGTTGGCTCTAAAACCTCACCCCTTTCTTTCCGTCTGACTTGTCTGACCTGCATTTATGCTGACAGGCTCACCTGCTAACTTTGCTGTCTACACGGCCATCGTGGAGCCTCATGGGAGGATCATGGGACTGGACCTACCTGACGGAGGTCACCTGACACATGGCTTCATGACAGAGAAGAAGAAGATCTCTGCTACATCCATCTTCTTTGAATCCATGCCATATAAGGTACCAAACAGTTAGCGTGAGAAACTGGCCCTGATGAGTCTGAGATGGTTTCTCACAGACTGAAACAGTGTTTACCACATATCCTATTTGTTAGAGTGAGTAATAGCGCCCCCTGCTGTCACTGTGGAGTAATCTCAGGACGTGTTTGTGATAATCAGACACCTCTGAATCCTTTTCTCCTTAGTGTTACAGTGTAAAAGAATCTGGAGATGGTTTTTATGCAAACTTCCAGTTTCTCTCTGAAACATTTCCAGTTTGTTAAGGCAGCTTCTCCATGAGCCCTTCTGGACTCAGAGAAACCAGATTAGACTTGTTAGTTTAAGAATGTGCACATGATTGTGGCCTGTGGCTCCTTGTGACAGCCGAGAGATAAAAGAAGACAGGGAGCTGTCCAGACAGGCAGAGAGATGGAGATGGAGAAAGAGAAAAATCCTTTACGTCTCTCTGAGAGACGACCAGCTGATTTGACAGGTAAATGTTAGATCAGCTTCAGGTAGAGAGAGGGGTCAACACAGGGACACAGCAGCACAGAGCTTTAACAATAACAATAACAAAGTCAAAAAGCCACGAAAATAAGTTGACAAGAGTGAAACAGAAAACTTTGACTGAGTTTCATCTCCTGAAGAGACGACTGAACTTCTGCTTCAGGTCAACCCAGAAACCGGGTACATCGACTACGACAAGCTGCAAGAAAACGCTCGACTGTTTCACCCCAGAATCATCATTGCAGGTTCTCCATCTCTCTATCTCTCTCTTTCCCACACACACACACACACACACACACACACACACACACACACACACACACACAGTGTTGAGATGTTGAGATGTTGGAGTGTTAATCCTGAGATCTTTCCACCTCCCTAGGAACAAGCTGTTACTCCAGAAACATTGACTATGCTCGCATGAAGCAGATAGCCAATGAGAATGGAGCGTACTTGATGGGGGACATGGCTCACATCAGCGGGCTGGTGGCTGCTGGAGTCATCCCCTCCCCCTTTGAGCACTGTGACATTGTCTCCACCACCACACATAAGACTCTGCGAGGCTGCCGCGCTGGACTCATCTTCTACAGGAAAGGTGTGAATTAAACCCCACTCACGCCTGAACCTGTTCTCCTTCTCTGTTCACTCTGTGACGTAAAGGCTTTTATCCTTCTCCAGGTGTGAGGAGCGTGGATGCAAAGGGGAAAGAGACCCTGTACAACCTTGAGTCTTTGATCAACCAGGCTGTGTTTCCAGGGCTGCAGGGGGGGCCACACAACCACGCCATCGCAGGTACTGAATCTGTGTATGGTTTGTTCTTTGGTTATTCTGTTTCAAAACAAAATTTAAAAAAAACTGACTTGTTTTTGCTTTTTTCTGTTTTAAAACCAAAACGGAATAACAGAAAATCAGAAAAACCATGTTATTCTGTTCTGGTTTTAAAAATGAAAACTAATAAAAGCTTGTGTCAAAATGGTTTGCGTAATATTTTGATATTTAATGTAAACATCTCTATATATCATAAGAAATAAAATATAGTCTTTAATTACTTAATTAACCAATATTGGCTCAGTCAGTGCACAGTCTGCTGCTGTCTGATCAGCTCTCAGATAAACCAAGAAACATCAGAGAGGAGCTGGCCCACACGGTGAGGTGCTTTGTGTCCTCCGACGCGCCCCGCTGTCCATTCTCCTGCTGCAGGGACAGCGGCTCTGACCGTCTCCGCTACCGGGTCTTTCCAGCACACTGTTTCCGCGATGAAGGATATTTCACAGAATGATCCACTCTGAAAAGTCAGACCAATCAGATGCTGCGCCTCGGCCGCAGCGCATTTAAAGGCCAGGAGAGGCACTCATTTGATTGGTGAAAACAGCGCTCGGCTGTGTTAAACCCACTCACGGCTTTTCTCCTCCCTCTGCCATTTAGGGAGGTGTGGATGCGCTCCCATACGCCTCTCTTGGCACTGCAGGAAACTTGCAAAGTGCACCGGTCACAACCTGTCCGCGTGGCGAAGGCCTACGCAGGGCAGGTGCGCCTGCGTTTGCGCCTGGTCTACGAATTTTAGAGCCCTGATCAAAGTCATGAAACTGATCAGTGCACATCTGATTAACCAAAGTGCTTCTGTGGTAGTGAAAGAGTCTTAGGCTGACGTGAAGAGGGGATGAATTACACAAATTAACCAAAAACATGCTGCGCAATGATGGAGAAGTTCTCAGAACTCAATCTGGTGTTTTCACACCTGATGTCACATTAAGTGAGCCAATATTGAAGTTATTAAAGCCTACATTTGATGATCCTAAAGGCGGCTCCTTTACCAATAAGAGATCGCTGTGGATGAGAAATAAAGGCACAAAGCCGTTACGCATGAAGTAAGCCATTACAAAATTACTAACTGCTATACTTTAATTCTGTTTTTCCTAAATGCAGCCTCTTTACTGATGAGAGAGCGCTGCGGAAGAGAAATTAAGGCGCTAAGCTGTTACACATAAAATGAGTCATAGCTCGTGGAACAAGTGAAAAAGAGGGAAGGAAAAACACGTTATCATCTTCTCTGATGTTTCTTGGTTTATCTGAGAGCAGATCAGACAGCAGCAGACTGTGCACTGACTGTTGCATTGAAACACATGGGAGTGTGCAGATGCGCGCTGATAAGATGGAGTGGATCGTCAGCTATCTGTGTGTGTGTGTATATATATATATATATATATTTATATATATATATATATATATATATATATAACAGAAAAAATGCATAAACAAGTCCGTTTTTTATATTTTGTTTTGAAACAGAATAACAAAAGAACGAACCGGATTGTACTGTCAACCCCCTCATTGCTACCCCTTACTCTGCTTCCAGTTTGATAATTTTGTACTCAGACATTCCTCTCCAAGGTCACCGATTGTGTTGAGGACGGCTTAAGCCACAGCCACACCAAACGCGAACATGCGAATGTACTCACGCGAATGGCCTGTCACGCGCCGCGTGAATGCCCGAGTCTCGCCGCTGGACTTTTTTGACAAGCTGAGGCGCGAACGCGCGGTACTGCCCATGCGGAGTAGAGAGCTCGTTCATTTAAAGACCGAAAGTCCAAAAGAGCAGCTGAAAAACAATGAGCTGTGGTTTCCAAAGCATGACAGGAGAGTGTGTGAAAGCTTTGGAGATCACAATCAATGCCTCTGCCTCTCCCTGGTAATCCACCAGCCCTGCCTGGCTGTTCCCTGCGATCTCATCCTCGATCCCCCGAACCTCCGACCCCCCGTACCCCCGACCACCCGAACCCCCGACCCATGTTCCCTGAGGTCTCCCTGGGGATAATGAAGGGGTGGAGGAAAGAGAGGAGCACAGAGAACTTCCATACTTTCCCTGGCTCTGCCCCTGCCCCGCTCTTTTCTCCTCTCTATCAGGCTCAAAACTCTGCTGAGGAAAACACAGTCTGACTCAGTGAAAGCCCGTGCAGGCAAATCTAGCTGGGAACGAATGTTTTCAGAACTTACATTCAAAACCTGTCTCCTCAGAGACTTTCAACCAAGCCTGCTCCTGTTTTTCCGGTCTCTGTAGAGTACACACGTCGTATCGTATAACTCTGGATGATGACACACCGCACAGATTGTTTTCTCCTCCATCCTCCGGCGGAGTTGGAGCCGGAGCAGGCAGCAGTTGCCCCCCAACGTCGTCAAAACAATGTCGTGGGGGAATATTTTGAACTCGAGCGAATTTGCGTCTACCGCCCAAACACGTGAACGCTCCAAATGCGCCGCACCGCGCCAAGTGCGCGAATCGCGCCCCCCGAGGCGAATCGGCGGCTAAACATTGACTTTGTATGTAATCGCGCCACAAATTCGCGTTTGGTGTGGCCGCACCATTAGAGTGGATGTGTCCACGGAAAAAAAACAAGGGTGGAATTTTTATTTAAATAGGGCTCCGGTCAGAGAGGGACATGACACAGGGCTCTCAGATACCTTTGTTCCTTAATATTTCACAGAATGATCCACTCTGAAAAGTCACATGTTTCTTTGCTCATGCACTCATATGCTGCTCCGGTAATGGAGGTCTATACAGATGCAATGCAACTCTGATGAGCATGTGTATAGTATCCCTTAGAATTTCTTAGTCATCCAGCTTGCTGCCTGATTAAAATAACCCGCCTATTCCTGAGGGACACATGACACATACTGGAATAAATGGGGAATTAGGAACCGATTGCTCACTGAGGTCACAGATTGGTCTCTGGGGGTCGTGTTTTTCTTCCTGCAGGTGTGGCTGTGGCTCTGAAACAAGCCATGACAGCAGAGTTTAAAGCCTATCAGACTCAGGTTCTGGCCAACTGTGAAGCACTTTCCTGCGCTCTCATCGACCACGACTACAAGATCGTCACAGGTGAGTCCTCCTGAGCTCCCAGAGTCTTCCTAAATGTGTGTCTTCAAGTTTGGTTTTTAGAGACAATACTGGGAACTAAAGGTAAAAAAATAGGTCAGATTTTATTCACTTCTCATTTGGATGTGGACGGAGAAGTTGGGCTGGGTTAGTTTTACTTTTCTTACCAGCGTTCAGAGTGAGGGCAGAGGTCTAAGGATGTCTGACACGTCACACATTTGTTCCTGTTTATTGGCATGAGGTTTTTTTTTAACATCTTGCCAGAGACAACTGTCTCTGTCTCCTCTCTTTCTTGTAGCTTCCTCATTTTTAATAGTACAGGCACAGTAAACACTTGTGTTACTCAACCTTTCCTAGATTTTCAGAGTTTGACACCTTTCAAAATTTGCCTCCCACACAGCGGGTCCCCGTAAAGTGCAGAGACAAGCATTCAATTCAACACATCTTCCACTCTCTCTCTCTTCCTATGCAGGTGGCTCTGATAACCATCTGATCCTACTCGACCTGCGCACCAAAGGAACAGATGGAGGACGAGCAGAGAAGGTTCTGGAGGCCTGTGCTATCGCTTGTAATAAGAACACCTGTCCAGGTACTGTTGGTGGGGTGGGGTTAATCTTGAGTCCTGCTTGAGTTCAGTCATCATGTCTCCTCATCTTGTCCCGCAGGGGATAAGAGCGCTCTGCGTCCCAGCGGCCTGCGGTTTGGCTCTCCGGCCCTGACCTCCAGAGGGCTAGTAGAGGAGGACTTCAAGAAGGTGGCTGAGTTCATTCACAGAGGTAGGCCCGTGCTCAGCTTGTTCTGGTCCTCATGAAGCTGAAGCCAGCCTGATGTCACGTTTAATCACTCTGACGCTCCTCTTCTCCTCTCCTCATGCAGCCATTGTGCTTACCCTTGAGGTGCAGAGAAGTCTGGATCCAAAGGCCCCTTTGAGGGACTTCATCCAGAGTCTGGCTCAGGGAGAGAAGTTCCAGCAGCGGGTCTCAGAGATCCGGGCTGAGGTGGAGGCTTTTGCCGGTCAGTTTCCCATGCCAGGTCTCCCTGAGCTGTAAGCCGAGCTGCTGGACCGATGATCTCAACACAAAGGGGTCGTCTGCTGTCACGTCTCCAATTTCTTCTGGCTGAACACCAGCTGAACCAGCCTCTGTCAAAAACCAGACTACTGGTCTGGACTTGTCATGGGGGAATTCTCCTCTGATGTATTTCTGCAGTGATCCCCATTGGCTGCTGTTTGAGTTTGCTCTCTTTATTCTGACCACACTTAAACTTTAATCTGTTTCTGAGTTTCTGTTCATCTCAACCAACAAAACCACTTCACTTTCATAAATGAGCTCTTTCGACCTGATGTCTTATAAAGTCATAGAAAAATCAAAACGCTACATCTCTGAGGAACCTCTGATGATCTGAAACCAAACCTTATGACCCTGGGAGGAGCCTCAGGAATTCTGTGCCTGTTGATTGTTGCTTAAAGTGTCACCAAAGTTCAGAAAAACATGCCTGAAGCTCAAAGAGTTTCTGATCGATCCCTATTTACTGAACATGGAAAATCTGTCTATGAATGAATAAATGAATGCAGTCAAAGCTACTGAGGAGTGCTGACAATAAAGAAACTCTGCTCTCACATACAGCATGTCCTGTTACATCTCGTTTATTATTACAATACGATAAATAAATAAATCTGACACCTAAGAGGGACCATAGAGGTGAGGCTGAAGTGTAATAGATCTGTTTCTCAAGACATTCTGAAGAAAATGCTTTGGGTTTATACCACACAAGAACAAAAATAACTACAGAGGGTCAAAATAAGTAAACAGGAAGTTCACCATGGACTCCATTTGGGTTTATGTTGCTCTTTCAATTTAACGATTAAGACTGATATTTTTGCTGGCACATGTTTCTGTTTTAAACTGAAAATTTGGGCAGTTTAAAAACTTCAAAAACTGAAATAAAAACGGACACCCTGTTTAGTTAGCTGTCGGAATTAAAAGTATACACATATCACAGGGTAAATGTGAATAGACAGCAGTGAAAGATCAAAATAATTTAGAATGAAACATTAACGTGTTTTTGTTTGAGTTGGTACCGAATTGTTTCCGGGGTCGTCAGGAAAACTTTGGTTGAAAACTTTGGTTAAAACTTTAACTCAAAGATTTCTGAAAGAGTTAAAGATTTTAATTTAAAAAAAAACTTTGATTAAAACCCGTTTCTATCGTCTCGGTGCGGAGCAGAGGATGCGGGGTGAGCACAGACAGAGTCTTGTCCGAGTTTATCACTCGACAATCGTTTAATCTTGCCTTGAGAAGTCGCGTCAGAGGCATCGACTGTAGAGTCCAGTCCGCGCGTCCTGTTCTGTGTCCCTGGTTTGTGTGGCTAGCTGCCGTTAGCAGGTGAAGAAGCGGACAGGTGAGGAGACGGGCGTTTCGGAGAAGGAGCTCTTCCTTCAGATACTTGTTACTCTCTGAGAACTGTAGCTTCTGTTTTTGCATCGGCCCACTACTTGTTGTTAGCCTGGCCTTGCTCGCCTCGTTAGCCACTCCTGGCTACCAGGTCGAAACTGAACCTTTCTTCACCTGGTCTTTACCTGTTCTTCACCTGTACTCGGAAGACAAACACGAAAATGCAGGAGTTACTGGCCAACGTGGATCACATCAAGTTTGACCTGGAGATCTCTGTGGAGCAACAGCTCGGAGCTCAGCCCCTGCCTTTCCCCGGGATGGACAGTAAGTGCTCTGGAGCTAGCTGCTAACAGTTAGCCGCTGTGATGCTAGCTGTCAGCATCTGTGCATGTAGTCTGACTGTTTGCTGCTTACTTCAGTGTGTGAAATGATGAAGATGTGGGCGCAGCTGTAACCTGATGTGTTTGTCTCTGCAGAATCCGGCTCTGCGGTGTGCGAGTTCTTCATGAGAGCAGCCTGTGTGAAAGGTAAAAACAACACTTGACGGCCTTTGTGTCCTTATCAATACCATCCTCTGTCTGCAGGAGAGCAGTTTCCATTGGTTTCTACAAACAATAACTTGAAGAGTCAAAGTCAGGTTTCCTCTTTTATGGGTCAGTCTCTGCTGGTCTCAGGGGGAGCCCTGTTTCTGAGGATCTGTTTTCGGTTTATGGTCTTCAGGATCACAGCTTCCACAGAGTGGGGAAACACATTCCCTCATTTTCAAGTTTAGGGGAATTAAATTAGTGAAAACTAGGAAAATGCTCAGCCATGTGTAGTTTAGCACTCAACTGTTTTGACACGACCCCAGCCCCTGTCCTGTGGGTTTGAGGGTCAGAGTGTTGGGCGTCTTTTGGGGAGGACCGTAATCTGGGTCTGAATTATCCCTGTGGGGATGAGGTTGTGTCAGGTTGGCGATGATTCGTTGTCTGGTGGTCTTATTTCTCTCTTCTCTCTAAGGTGGCATGTGCCCTTTCCGTCACATCAGTGGAGAGAAGACGGTGGTGTGTAAGCACTGGCTCCGGGGGCTGTGTAAGAAAGGAGACCAGTGCGAGTTCCTCCATGAATACGACATGACCAAGATGCCCGAATGCTACTTCTACTCCAAGTTTGGTTCGTTGACTCCAAACAGAAACTTATCACCTGTAACTCCTCATCATCACAGAGAGTGTGTTCATTTATTTGTCTTCTTCTTGTAATAAGTGTGTGTGTGTGTGTGTGTGTGTTTGTGTGTGTGTGTGTGTGTGTGTGTGTGACCCTCACAGGTGAGTGCAGCAACAAGGAATGTCCATTCCTGCACATCGATCCAGAGTCAAAGATCAAAGACTGTCCCTGGTATGACCGAGGCTTCTGTAAACACGGTGAGTCCCCCCAGTGTCTACTCACACACACACACACACACACACACACACACACACACACACACACAAACACACACACACACACACACACACACACACACACACACACACACACACACACAGGGTGAGGCCTGACAAGTAGAAGCTGCTGACAGGTGCATGAACCTCAGACTGCAGTCTCCTTCTGCTGGCAAGTCCTTGTAAACACAGCCTGTTCCCTCTTGTCAGATCTTTACCCCTCTTCCTGTTTACCTCAGGTCCTGACTGCAGGCACAGACACACACGACGAGTGATCTGTGTGAATTATCTGGTGGGCTTTTGTCCTGAAGGAAAGTCCTGTAAATTTATGCAGTAAGTTCCATTTGTTTGATTTCTATGTTCTGGAGAGGTTTTTAGTTTGTGAGACCACCTGTGACTGGTCCGGGATGGATTCTGTGTCGGTACTCAGTCCTCTCTGCTCTGATGACTCTTTGAATGATGAAGATTGAAGCAGTGATCAGACTCCTCTTCTTTTAGATATGTAGGTTTAACTGAGCTCTTCCTCCACAGCCCTCGCTTTGAGTTACCCATGGGAGCCTCCGAACAGCCTCCTCTACCCCAACAGACCATGAACCAGACAAAAGTGAGAGGACACACACACACACACACACACACACACACACACACACACACACACACACACACACACACACACACACACACACACCTCACAGACACACCTCACAGACTCACACGGACTGTTCATACTGTACGCTGTCAGCTTAAAGTAAATCCCTTCAAATGTTCCTGCTGCAGCCCGTTCCCACTATCGGTCGCTCCTCGCTCTCTCTGATCCAGCTTACAAACTCCAGTCCGGGCCAGCGGCTGCAGAACCAGATGCCCATGGGAGGTGGTCCTCCTAATAATATGATGGGCAACAGAGGGCCTCGGCCTCTGGACCAGGTCACATGCTACAAGGTGAGGACCCCTGTCTCAATATGTCTGTTAGACCAACCTTTTTACCACAGTCAACTGGCAAAGGTTACATGCTCCTCTCTCACTCTGCAGTGTGGTGAGAAAGGTCACTACGCAAACAAGTGCACTAAAGGTCACCTGGCCTTTCTGAGCGGACAGTAACGTCAGCCTGGAGCTCTTGGCTGTGGAGCAGCTCATCCCCCCTGACGTGAGCCGAGGAGACGGCAGGAAGCCTGTCTGTGGTACAGCAGGACAGAAAGACTTCCTCAGTTTTTGATTATGACAGAAACGGGCAGGAGGAAGATCATCGCTCTGAAACGTGATGGACTCTCTCAGGATTTTCCTCTGCTCACACATTACAGCAGTGTATAGGAAAACACACGTGTGATTGATGCCAATAGAATGTAAATAAATGCTGTTTGTACTCAAAGTGATGTTTTGATTAGAGCTCAGACTCTTCCTGCAGCAGCTCCTTCCTCATCACAGCCTTGTCACAGCCTCTGAAAGGTTTGGACTCTGGAGGTGAGGGAGTGTTCATAATAAAGCTTTGAATCCTGAGCGCTTCACAGAAAGGTTTAGGGTAATTCATAATGAGTGTGTGCTTCCTGGTCTGTTTACTCACGAATGTATTTAAGGGATTATAAAATGACCAGAGTTACACCCAAATTTAAATGTTACTGTGTTCAGATGACAGAGACAGTGTGTAGTGAAGGTTATATTTTGTAATAAGCCTGAAATGGTAGAGTTGGTACAGGTGGATTTTATTGAACAGGTGTTCTCTGAGTGTGAATTTCACAGTTAGGTAATGGTAAATGGATCAGTTCTTGCATAGAGCTTTTCTAGTCTTTCGGACCAATGAAAGCACTTTACACTTCTCCTTTACCCAATCACACCACACACACAGACTGGGTCTTTTTCAAACCGGCCACCATACATTCCCCCTACCCACTACCACTCTATTTACATGTCCTTTGAATATTAATTTCTTATATGAGCTGCTCCACAGCCTATTTGACATCTTTGTGAAATTTTAATACAAACTTAAGTGACAACAAACTACAATAAAATGCCTTAACATTAAATTTATATGGAAGGATAATTTATTGGTTTAAACTAATATAATTTACTAAAGGAGAATAAAATAAATATCCCTTAAGTTTTTTTTACAGACTACGTTGGCTTCAAAAAAAAAGGGCATCTCCTTCACAAGAGATGCCACTGTGAAACCATGACAACACACAGTTCCCAGTTACTAGGTGCATCCGAATAGTCCTTTTTTGATAAGGAACCTTCCTAACTGAAGAAATGACCCGGAAGCATTTAAGCGTCGGCCATGATAAGTGCTGTTCGAATTCTCTCAGGGCCTTTTTCAAACCGCCCCCTACACACTCCCCCTCCATGACGGAGTGCACTCCGTGATGGAGTCACACTCGCAGCTGAATGAAGTTCACTTCATCAGGGTGTAGGGTATAAATACAGCTTTAGGACAGAAACTTCACTCGATCTCAGGCGGAAACAGACAAAGAAAAAAAAAGAAAATATAACGTAGAAAATACAAAAGACACTTACTCCCACGCTTCTTTGGCTGCATTTATTTTTTTTATTGAAGAATTTTTTGTTTCACTCTCGCTTGAATAAATTCTTTTGTTTTTGTGAAAGTCTCTGTAAATATTAGACACTCAAATATATACGAACTGTCTGAACAAATGCAAGGCAGGCCTTAATCAATGACATGAACATCTAAAGTTGTGAACATCTGCACTCATTAAATATTTCTGTTAGTTTTACAGTATTTGTGCTGGCACATGTGCGTGGAACTTACATTTGTATGTTGCTTCCTCCATTGGCTGACACCGGACACTATTTAGCGCTGCACGTGTTCAGCGAGTCGGCATCGGTGCAGACTCGCTTGTTAGTGGAGCAGATAAGTGAAAAAATCGTTCACATGATGATGCAAGCATGAAATTTGGTACAGATACTCTCTAAGGGGCACTCTTTTGAAATAGAACGTTAGACACGCCAAAATTCAAGATGGCGGCCATTTTTTCAGATGGACGCCATTTCTATCAGACGATTCTTATTTCAAAAGTTAAAATGGTGATGCAAGCATGAAATTTGGTACAGACACTCTCTAAGGGACACTCTTTTGAAACAAAACATTAGACACGCCAAAATTCAAGATGGCGGCCATTTTTTCAGATGGACGCCATTTCTATCAGACGATTCTTATTTCAAAAGTACTAATGGTGATGCAAGCATGAAATTTGGTACAGATACTCTCTAAGGGACACTCTTTTGAAATAAATCGTTAGGCACACCAAAATTCAAGATGGCGGCCATTTTTTCAGATGGACGCCATTTCTATCAGACGATTCTTATTTCAAAAGTACTAATGGTGATGCAAGCATGAAATTTGGTTCAGATACTCTCTAAGGAACACTCTTTTGAAACAAAATGTTAGACATGCCAAAATTCAAGATGGCGGACATTTTTTCAGATGGACGCCATTTCTATCAGACGATTCTTATTTCAAAAGTACTAATGGTGATGCAAGCATGAAATTTGGTACAGACACTCTCTTAGGGACACTCCTTTGAAACAAAACATTAGACACGCCAAAATTCAAGATGGCGGCCATTTTTATAGATGAACGCCATTTCTATCAGACGATTCTTATTTCAAAAGTTCAAATGGTGATGCAAGCATGATATTTGGTACAGATACTCTCTAAGGGACACTCTTTTGAAATAAAACGTTAGGCACACCAAAATTCAAGATGGCGGCCATTTTTTCAGATGGACGCCATTTCTATCAGACGATTCTTATTTCAAAAGTTCTAATGGTGATGCAAGCATGAAATTTGGTTCAGATACTCTCTAAGGAACAATCTTTTGAAACAAAATGTTAGACATGCCAAAATTCAAGGTGGCGGCCATTTTTAAAGATGGCCGCCATTTTGTTGAACACTTGTTGTTTTAATATATTTCTATTGGTGATGCGAGCATGAGTTTTTGCACAAATAATCTCTAACACTCATGAAAAATCAATTTAGACACCCCAAAATACAAATTGGTGACCATTTTTCATGATGGGGGCCATTTTATTCAAGATGGCTGCCATTTCAGTTGAACGCTCATTATTCCAAGTCAAACTCAAACGGTGATGCAAATGTAAAATTTGGCACAACTACTCTTTAAGGGACACAAAAACTATGCTAGACATACAAAAATTGAAGATTGCCGCCATTTTTCAAGATGGCCACCATTTTGTTTTAAAAGCTCTGTTTTCAAGAACATAATGACAATACTAATAATTTAATGGTAAAAACAATAATTACATGAATGCTAAAAAGAATACATTAAAAGACGTTAAATAATAATAATAATTGTTATTACTATTAAAATAATTTAATGAAGAAAAATAATAATAACCTGAAAAAATGATATATGTTTTATGCTACAGAGGTAAGAGAATTAAAATACAGGCACTTATTTTGCAGGGAATTTTTTTTTTTATCAAACAGCTTAAGTTGGAAGGTGCAGATGTTTCAGGTTGGGGTTCACCTGCACAGCACTGTGCAGCTGCAAGTGTGAATAGAAGAGTAAGTAGCCAGCTTGAGTCTTTGGTATGGCTCAGTCTTTGTGTAGTTATCTTTTCTTTCTTTCTGTGTCTCTCTGTTCCCCTCTCTCTCTTGCTCTTAAAATAAAAACATATATATATATATATATATATATATATATATATATATATATATATATAAAATGCTGATATCGGTCTGCATTCACGCTTTATTTAGAGAATTTTCAGCGCATTACTTACACTGCTAAATAAGGCTCTAATTCTCATCGTGTCACTTCGTCCTGGCAGACTACCTGCGTTTGTTTATATCTGGCACGCCGTGCGCGCAGACTGATACACATATACATTTGGTTACTCATTGTGTTTTTCTGCTAATTTCACTTCCGGTTCCACCGCGGTCAGCAACAGACATACAAAGTAAAAGCATATGAGCAACATGCACTAATGCGCGATAAAATATTTAACAGCGTTAATAGATTGACGGGTTAACGTAAAAATAACGCGTTAAGTTGCCCAGCACTAGTATATATATATATATATATATATATATATATATATATATATATATATATATATATATATATATATATATATGAAAGCATAAAAAGCAAAAAAACAAAAAAAACAAAGCCTCCCTTGTGACTGTTACCTTGTTACGGTAAGGGAGCTTGTGTACTCTGATGAACTCTGTGAGCTATGCAGTTAGGGGGCAGTTCTGGCAGGTTTAACCAATTCGGACAGGTCAAGGGTAGGGAGTTAGACAAAACACAGTCAAATAAACACTCTTGGCTTACAGTTTTAAAGTTTCGAGTGGCTGTAAATGGTTCCTTGTAAAGGGACCTCAAGAGCACTCTTAACACCAGTTTTCTAGTATGGTGGTGGTTATCCTGAAAAATGACTACCATTTTGAACATTCCTTGTTCAAATGAGTGGCTCAGAAGGAGTATTTGTGCCAACTTTTAAGCTTGCATCACCATTAGAACCATTGAAAAAAGGAGCACACAATACAAATAGCAGCCATCTTTAAAAATGGCCGCCATCTTGACATTTTGTTGTGTCTAACATTTTGTTTCAAAAGAGTGTCCCTTAGAGAGTATCTGTACCAAATTTCATGCTTGCATCACCATTTGAACTTTTGATATAAGAATCGTCTGATAGAAATGGCGTCCATCTATGAAAATGGCGTCCATCTTGAAATTGTGTCCTGTCTAACGTTTTGTTTCAAAAGAGTGTCTCTTAGAGAGTATCTGTACCAAATTTCTTGCTTGCATCACCATTAGAACTTTTGATATAAGAATCGTCTGATAGAAATGGCGTCCATCTATGAAAATGGCGTCCATCTTGAAATTGTGTCGTGTCTAACGTTTTGTTTCAAAAGAGTGTCTCTTAAAGAGTATCTGTACCAAATTTCATGCTTGCATCACCATTTGAACTTTTGAAATAAGAATCGTCTGATAGAAATGGCGTCCATCTGAAAAAATGGCCGCCATCTTGAATTTTGGCGTATCTAACATTTTATTTCAAAAGAGTGTACCTTAGAGAGTATCTGTACCAAATTTCATGCTTGCATCACCGTTTGCACTTTTGAAATAAGAATCGTTTGATAGAAATGGCGTCCATCTTTAAACATGGCCGCCATCTTGAATTTTGGCGTGTCTAACGTTTTATTTCAAAAGAGTGACCCTAAGAGAGTATCTGTACCAAATTTCATGCTTGCATCACCATTTGAACGATTCCCTTGAAATTTTACAGTTATCTGCTCCACTATGTGGAGGGTTTTATAGCCCACTACCCCTCCCCGCGGATCAGTTTGGGATGGCCCTTAATGTGGCGGACCCTCCGCGAGAACGCGCAAACGGAGGGTTAGTGGGTAGGGAGAGTGTGTAGGGGGCGGTTTGAAAAAGGCCCTAAAAGTTAAGGAAAGGAGGGTCGTTACTTCCTTTAATATCTCCTTTAGCATAAAAAACACCGGACCATCCTTTTCAAAAGGAAAGGAGAAGAAAACGCCCCATAATGCCTTGCTGCACGTGACGTGTAAAAACACGGCTACTGCCGAAAGTTTACGGAAACTTATGGTGGAGAAAGGGCGGAAATTATGTGAGAGACTTTTGCTTTTCTAACATTTTCTAACATTTTCTAACATGTGTCTGCCTGAATGTGTTTATTGTGTTCACGATGTATGAATGTCAAAAAGATTTATGGTTATAAATCTTCGAAACGTTTGGTTGCAATTCCGAACTGAAACAATGAATCACTAGTGATAGAAGTAATACCGTTTATTAACATCAATAAAAGAAGGACAAATGAGGACTTTTTCAATACTCCAAATATAATGAATTCAAATAATGTTCATAATGAATGATGTGAATGAAACAGGGGGTGTAGTGTTTCTGGCTGTCTGCTGTATTATCCACAGTCCTCTTGTGTTATCAGGCTTCAGACTGTCAACATTTATAGATGCTCTCACGAACCTCACAGCTGTGAGCAGGAAACACACACTGCATGACCAAAGACAAAACACCATCACAGGTAAACCCTCTGATCATGGATTGTTGATGTTAACCGGTGAAGACACGAAGCGACCCTGTGAGATAAGGCAGAGGACAAATGCGCTTCTTGTAGTTCATTTTCGAAACATTGTAGTTCGTCGTGGCTTACCTACGTCACAAGTAATTGTCACATAAATGTGACATCAAAGTGAAAGTGCAGTCGAATTCCTCTTTGACTGTAGTTCTCCTTTCCTCTCATCTTCTCCCCTCCTTCCCTTGACCCTGTGACGTTTTTTATTGGGGTTAAGGTAAAGTGGATAGGAAAGGACTTAGGAAGGACTATTCGGATCCATCCACTGTCTGAAAGAGGGAAGTTTGTCTTAGAGCTTGCTGCTCTAGTTTTATTCTACACCTTGATGAAGGGGACTTCACTCAGCTGAGTGTGGCTCAGTCTCAATGTCCCTCCTAAACCCTGAGCCCTTACAGACGTAACTGAGTACACGAGGCTGCAAGGGCTTATGTAGGGCTACAGTTTAACTGTAAACAAGCTTTAGTTTGGAATTCATGACATTTTACCTGTATATTCCTATGAGTCAGAACAGTTTGTCGACAGAGCTAAAAGACAGGAATTAAAAAAAATCTGACTGTGTTCATATACTTGGCCATACAGAGTGTGTAAAGACCTAAAGATTTGGGCAGATTAAGGCTGTTATTTTTAAGGACAGGCAGAAGCATCAACATTGGTTTAATTTCTAATGTTGCTTGCTGTCCCTCATTTTCAATTTCAGTGTTTAGGCTTTTCTTTAACCTGCCGTGTTTGTGGGCTTTCCCCCATGAACCCCAGGATTTAATGGTTTCGCATCAGATTACAATGTACTGTGGGTGATTCCTTTAAGGCAGATCTGCATATGTGCCCATTTACAGAAAGGGTGTGTTGAGGGCTCAGAAAGTCCACGACAACCCTCACACACTTTGTGACTGTGGGACAGCCCCACAACCTCTTAGAATTTGCAAGGTCGTGCCTCAGAGTCAGTGAGTGTGGACATTGCTTGTGACTCTTGACGGGGGACATTCTACCACAGAAGGGGAGGGAATAAGGGTTTGTTTGAAAAAGGGCCTCTGATGGTGGGGAGGAATTCTACGGGGAACATCAGTTATTACCTAATCAACCGTTCATACCACCCACACACTACTGACCAACAGTGGGAGCTATTATGGGTTTGGTGTCCTATTCAAGGATACTTAAGCATGTGACTGCAGGAGCTGAATCAAACCCCCAACCTTTCTGATTGAGACTCAATGCCCCCCCCTTCACAGGAGCTGTAGCAGTCAGGTTCAGACCCAGCTTCATGAAATCATACAAAGACCAGCAACCAGAGGTTAAAGACTCCTTCAGCAGCTTTCCGAGGGTCTTCAGGGTCAGAGGTCAGCTATTCTGAATCAGCACTCATGAATGTTTCTGAAACCCAAACCGACTCAGACAATCAGACACATAATCCAATATCAAATCTTTAGATTTTTTTATTGGTCACAACACAAAGAGCAGAGGGCAGAAAGCACCAGGGGGACATGGACTCCGGATGACCCCTGAAATTCTGATGGGGTCTGCTGAGAGGGTTCAGTGGTACTTCCTCCAACGGTCGTGTTCTGCAGGTTGGAAAAACACAGACATTACAGACTCTGCTCCCAAAGGAGAGAGCATTTTCAACCTAGAGAGGTTTGATTTCTTACTGATGTGGTCGTACTCCCACAGGTAGCTGATAGCCACGTAGCCAACCAGCAGCATGGCCACACCTCCAATACCTCCCTTTTTTACGTTAATGTACTTGTTGTAGTATCTGTCGTGGCCTGTAAAAGACCAAGAAAAAAAATCAGAGACTTAAAACCACAGCAAGGAACAAGAATAGTCCACATCAAACAGCAGAGGATGGGTTATGAAGATCCAGAACGTGTGCACTGATTACAGACTCTCCTCTGAAGTCCTCCCTGACCTACAGGGGAGAGTCGAGCAGGGAGGGGGGGGTCACTGTTAAGCGGCGTTTTCACCAAGCAGACCAGTTCGGTTCGCCTCACTACGCCACGCATTTTGTGGCGTTTCCACTGACTTATCCCGGGACAGATCCCCAAAAACCGGGATGAGCCGGCCTACATTTTTGGGACCCTTCCGCATGGGTGCCAGACTGAACCGATCCACTCTCGGAAGGTGGAGCAACACACTGCAGACTGTTGATTGGTCAAAGGAATAGTCACTTACCCCCACAGCGGCTGCATTTCTCCTGGTGGCACACAGACTTCTCTGAAACAAAGCTTGATTGTGCTTTGTATCAAAGAGCTACATGCCAATCACACAGAGGATGAAATGCTGCATGTCTTCCATCTGTGCTCTTTGTTTACTGTGTCACGTTTTTCTTCTTTGTTGGATTTATTGGCGTGTTACACTGTGTCGCGCTGCTACAGCATCAGGCTATTGTTTAACAGCTGGGGCTTCCATCTTACACACCACCCACCACGAGAGGGCACAGTTTGCTGTGGAAATGTAAATGGATCAGGCTTAACTGTACTGAACTGACCCAGACTGCTTGGTTGAAACGCGGCTTTAGACTAAAAACCTCCTACTCACAGAGTCAGTCCAGCTGTGTAGTATGGGTGTAATGTTCCATCGATATACATTGATATACATCGATTGGTTAAGCAATGATCCAATCACATCGATGGAAAGTCTAAACATCGATCATCATCGTGATCTTTAATGTACGCCTTTATTTTGAAATCCCGACTGGACACGCATGTCCGTCTCTGTCCAACCGTGAGTCGTTCTGAAGTTTCCTTTCAAGCCTCACGCACTCAGCGTATGAGACACACATTTGAACCTTTTCACTCTCTGACACGCCACGCCTGATATTTCTCCTGCTGTAAAATATACTTTTTCGCGCCCACCGAGTCACACCGCTGTAGGCGAACGTGTAGCAAGATGCTGTTAGCATCACAGAGCTAAAAGGGAGCCAGACATATCGGCCAATCATAAAATAGCTCTCCTGTATCCGGGTAAGACACGGTCGACCTGACTGCAGAGGATGCATGCTGCACACACGACAGGAGTGCATCATCACACGACTGCAGTGAGTTATCTCATAATTTGATTTTGTAGCGCACTGATTCATGAAATTTCATATAGTTAAAAAGTAAAACGGCGAGAGCTTAGTGTCAATCCTCCTCCACATCGACTATTACACAGTGAAACAAAGTCTGATCACACTGACATACAAACTGTGGTTATCAGGCATCACAGTAAAAAAAACGATCAATGTTAAGTTAGTTAAGTTGATAGTTCTAATTTTGAACAATAGAAATGTTTGGGTTTAATTAAAATCAAAGCTTCACATTTTTGGTTTGATAGAAAACGGTCAAATGTTAGATGTCAATAATAAAGTTTATGTAATCAGTAATTTTTAATTATAGTGTTGCATCATTACTTGATATAATGATCAACCATTACAGTATAACAGTAAGACACATAAGGTAATTGTAGGGGCAAAAAAAACACCTTACCTGAATTTAACCAGTTTAAATTTTAAAACATAATGAGATCATACAGATGGCTATAATCCTCTACAAACTATCATACCTAAAGGTCAGCACATCGGTCCACATTTCAGTAATAAAACTATCAAAATTGTTTTGTATTTCTTTCTTGCCTCAGGTGAAATGTTGCTGATTGTGTTCAGCGAGGACATTATATTGTCTGAAATCGATCGAAGACCCCGAATCGAATCATATCGTATCATATCGTGACAGACTTTGTGATATCGGCAAATATCATATCGTTGTCCAAAGAATCAATATCGTATCGTATCATCATGAAACTGGTGATTTACACCAGCTACAGATTTTCTGTAGCTTCTTCTTTGACCTCAGAGGGCTTCTCAAGCTCACATTCTCCCTTCAACAAGCTGCTGACCTGATGTTCACAGACAGCAGCTCTGTTGATCTACAATCAACACACTAAGGGCCAACATGAGACACTTTAAAAATATCACTCCAGGTATCCTCACCTCTGCGGACAGCTGAGATGATGCCATTAGGAGTGAAGTCACGACCGCCCAGCCAGGATCCCAGCTCACCAAGCTTCACGTCCATCAGACGCTTCTCAGCCACGGCAACTGAGGAGGGTAAGAGCAGGTAGAGCACCCATTGTCATATCATTATATAAGACTACAACCTACTCCTAACCACACTCCTTTTATCAATTTAAGGTAATTTAAATTAAAACCACAGTAGACTGAATCAGACAACCAGCTCTTCAAAAAATCTGTGTCTAATTCAGTCTGTTTGTAGACCTCACATACGTTTACCTTGAAGACTGCATCAGACACAGACTGAATCAGAGGCTGTTTTCCACACTACCTACTACAATAGTAGTACCTACTATTTTGGCCAAAATTCAGTATGTAGCAGATAGTGTGTGAAAACTTGCAAAATCTAAATCATGCTAAAAATCCCCAGATGTCCCACTGATCCGGGAAAATTTCTCAGTATGCAACGGACCTGTCCACCTGGCATACTGTTTCCCACAATGCACGGCGCTAACATTTTGTCAATGCGGGGTTCTGTGAATTACCGCCATCTACTGGAATGACTCTGCACTACAACTACAACACAACAACATTAATGTTAGGCAATATGTGAAATAGATGATAAAAAACACTGGTAAATCTTGTCACTTCCAGTTGTAAAAGAGTTGTTTACTTCAAATTCATTACAGCTCATAAATACCACCAATTACCTTTTTTAACCATACGTGGATTATATGGAAGTGGTTTTTTCATCAGCTGTAAGAATAAAAAAATAAAAATAAATAAAATAAAAAAATATATATAGCTTTTGGTGTAAGATTAAAAATCAAATATGACGTTTCTGCTGTGATATGATTAACAAAATAACCAAAATGTTGTGACCTACCCATAGTTTGTTTTGTACGTTATTGATAGGTTAAAAAAAAAACAAAAAAAAAAAACAAGTGTAGCTTCGTAGGCATTGCTAGTGTAGTAGACGGTTTGGAAAAACAGCCACAGACTAAATTAAACAGACTGAATCAGACACAGGCTGATTTAAAGAATCATACTGAATCCGACACAGACTGAATCCGAAACAGACTGAATCAAAGAAATGTCTGCATCCTGTGAGAGGAACAGTAACCATATTTAATCAAGAGAGACTCTCTCCGTGATAAAACTGAACCATGAGCTAACACAAGCTGAATATGATTCGCTGTTGGTTAAAGTCTGCAGCAGCAGACTGATTTCTCTCACAATGACACTAGAAGTCCTTGACGGGTTTGGAGGCTCGGTGTCGGCCCAAGCTCAGATTTAACCTTCAACTGAATGTTTAGCGCCCGGAGCTACACGGAGCATCACACACACTCTGAAACACGAACTCACACCTTCAAACTAACTCAGCTATTACAAGATTCACTCATATTTCTGAAGGACACGACACGTTACCTGGTCTGTCCGCCATCTTCACTGATGTAGAGAGCTTGCTACTGGGGATTATGGGTACTTAATGGGCGGTGCATCATGGGAGAAGATTTTAACCGAACCACTAGAGAGCAGCAGAGCCTCTAAAACCAGACGTCTAATAAACAAACCTAGAGGTTCAAATTGTTTTAAGATGCTGTCAGACAAAATTTAAGTCAGTTCAGTACATTTAAACTACAGACGCCAGGTTAATCTCCATCAGAGACAATCTTCACCTTCATGGATCTCTGTAGAGATTTAGTTTGTTCAGAGGAGCTGGGCTCCAAACTTTCCCCTTCGATACAAATGGCTGATGATGTCTGGTGAACAGGGGCTGGTGTATGGCTACGCCACCGATGAGACTGAGAGAATGCCCCTCACTGGGTGTGTCTCAAAGCTCCAAAGTTCCATCCATCCCTCCTCCCAGAGCCGGGCCAAGCCGTCAGGAGGCCTTAAGCATATTTCATTTGGGGCCCCCTTCCACTGAAGCACAGACTTAGTGAATGCTTCATAGTTATCGTTCACCAACACTAAAGCTCTAACATCCACTATAAATCTGTCAACATCTCTTCAACATAATTTTAGACACTCATAATTTTTATGTCTTTATTAGAGATGTGGTTTTGTATTAATTTGCACTCTAAGGTTAAACGATGCAGTCAATGCAGTTCACCATGAACAAGTATAATTTATTTGCTTTTACTTTGCAAACTGAAAATTTCAACACACACTCACTGCACTAAGGAGCTCCATAAGAGACAGAATGCCAGCCCGGTTAGGTTCATTTCAGTTTTGTGTTCACAGTTTTTGGTTTGGTTGGGTGTACATCGTTGTTGTTTTTAACACCCCAGATTACCATATACACTAATAATCCGCTATTAACAGATTATTTTTAATCAATTCTGCCATGTATTGTCATGAAAAACCTGAAAGAATGAGGCTGTTTCCTCATTTCAAACATCATTAAAGCTGAGTGAAGCACTGCTTGTTTGAACATGCCGGCTCCTCGCCAGAAAAGTCACTGTTGTCTGTCCCAGAAGTCACTAAAAGCCAGTGTTTGATTTGTATAGGCTAATAATCCATTAGCATGTAATTGTCATGGACTCTGTAGGAGAGAGAAATAACGTGGGAGAGACAGAAAGCAGGTAAAACACAACATCATAAATATGTTTACAACTACAAATTTACTTTCTTCTCTCCATTCTTGTTTTAATTATTCATGTCGAAACATCAACCCTTCTCCTTAATCGGGGCTGGGGACCAGCAGAAGTGACCATAATGAGACACACACTTGCGTGATTCATTTGAAAGCAGTTGTCTGTTCTAGAACAGCAGGAGGAGACTGCTGTGAGTAAGCAGGGGCCTATATCACAAAGCAGGATTAATGTCTTTTTTTATTTTTTTCCCCTTGTCCTGTTCAGCGTCACGACAACAGAATTATGGTCTGGCTGCCGTATTGTGCAGAACACATTTGCTTTTCCAAAGGGAGCAGTTAGTGTATAAGGCTCCCCTTGAGTGTTAAAATTGTACTCTTTATTAGATTTTTTTTTTTTTAATATATATTTTATACATAAATACACATACATATATATACATACACACACACATACGTATATATGCACATATATATATACATATGCATACATGTATCCATACAGTTTCCCTCCCGTATATTGCCAAGTTTGAAGATTACTGCTGAACCAGAACAAGGTGATATCAGGAAAGAAACAGTGATAAAGGGAAAGAGTGTAGAGAAGAGACTAGACAGAGGGGGAGAGAGAGACAACAAAACAACAGTAGAGAGCAACCACAACAACTGAACAAATGACTACAGACAGGAGAAATAAACAACCAGCTACTGAGCCTGAAAAGAGACAGTATCCTGAGTTCTTTGACATCATAATCACAAGAAGCACCTGTGGAGAGATGAACTGGAGAAATAATGAGTAGCAGTGAGCACAACAACGATAATTGCAAAAAGGTACATATACGTATATAGAAATATACACAGAAGCATATACTCACCTACACATATAGGGGTACAGGTGGCAGTACAGAAAATTGGGTTTGATTTAGGTCAGGTGATCATGCCAAAGTGTGATCATGCAGATGTGGCCCCGCTGCTCCCAGAGGCCAAACACGCACTGAGATAGCCCTCATCCCCGGGCAACCTGCAGCCATAACAGAGCACAGGGCCCAGACAGACCACCACGGAGACAGCAGCACGCCAACCCAGGAGGAGGTAAGGAGGGGGCGTCCCGGGAAGGCTAGAGGCAGGCCCCTGACACTGCGGAGGGAGGACCCCAGGGGGCCAGGGACTGAGGTCCGCAGGCCCCGCTAGACGCAGGGCCCCCGTTCAGTGCAGGGGGTAGGACCAGGGGTCACCTGTACCCAAGGGGCCACTCACCCCCGAGGAGGGAGGGTTCGGCCAGGTACCCGGGAGGACGGACCCAGCCCAGGCCACCACCCATCACGAGTCGGTGCCAGCCCCCAGCGCACCCGGCCAGACACCGGAGACCACAGAAGTCCTCTCCCCAAAAACCTAGTGTCCCCCGTACACAGCCCCCTGTCCCAACCCACCCCTATCCCCCCTCTCATCTATATCCCAGCTCACCAGCCCTCCACCGTGGACCCTGACACCAGCACATAAACATTCTGTCCATCCATACCCATACGTTCACACAACAGCACAACAATACCACGGCACCACAAGACGACCACACAACAACATCACAACACGGCAGCACTATATCACAACACACTTAGAGCCTCCAGCCACTCAGGTGGTGAAATACCCCTCCTTTTCCTCCTCACTCACCAAAAATTAAAAAAATATAAAAATAATTTTAAAGAGGATTTAATAAATAAATAAGTAAATAAGTAAATATAAAGCCATGGGCATCCTCCGGGGCGCCGCAGGACCCCTGCTGCGCCACTTGCCTAGAACCCAAGGCAGCGGATCCCCTTTTACCCCATGCCCCAGGGGGCATGGTAGAAACAGGGATGTGAGAAGAGCCCCCTACCCTACCTCCCCCGCTCTGTAGTGTGTGGATGTTTGTGATCCTAATGCAGTTAAAAAGAGAAGTTAAAATTGGGGAGTGGACGGCCGCGTAGCTCATGGGGCAGTGCCCTTCAGGTGGGTAGCTCAAAGAGCCCTGCTCACCATATACCACATGGCCCATCCCCAAGGGTCTCTGTGTGTGTTGTGTAGAGTAGTTGGCACCATGTAGGGATGTCTAAGTGTAAGGAAAATTGAGGCGCAAGTCTTATCAGGGTGCAGCAGAAGTGGTCCCTAAGGACCTCCCCCACAGCACCTGACGATCGTGCACCTCAAGGTCCTAAGTGTGTGGATGTTCTAGATGAGCGGGGTAGTGAGGGCTGTGGGGCAAAGTAAGACCAGAGAGGAGAAAGCTCCACTCTGGAGGGTGAGCCGCCCTATTGGCAGAGCACAGGGCCGTGGCAGCCAGAGGGTCAAGGATATATATATATATATATATATATATATATATATATATATATATATATATATATATATATATATATATATATATATATATATATATATATATATAGATCTACATATATATATAGATATAGATATAGATATATATGTGTATGTATATATATATATATATATATATATATATATATATATATATATATATATATATATATATACACACATATATACATACACACACACATTTTATACATATATATATATATATATATATATATATATATATATATATATATATACATATATATACATACACATACATACATACACACACACACATTTTATACATATATATATATATATATATATATATATATATATATATATATATATATATATATATATATATATATATATAAATATATATATATATATATATATATATATATATATATATATATATATATATATATATATATATATATATATATATATATACATACACATATATATATATATATATATATATATATATATAACAATGGAAATAATAATAGAAATAATTATGGTAATAATAATAACAATTATAATAATAATAATAATAAAACATTATTTATAAAAATTCACACACATACACACACATACATAAACACAGACCTGCACACACACATCTGAACGTACCCCCATTTGCCCACAAGCACACACACACACACACACACACACACACACACACACACACACACACACACACACACACACACACACATACACACACACATAAATTGGAGGCTGGTTAACCCTCTGGCCTGTTAACCACCCCACCCCTCCCACCTAAGCCTCCATGGTCTCTAGAGCAGGGACCGGACGCCAGAGGCAAGCCCCTACCCGTCCCCATGGAGGCGAGCCCGGGCAGGCCCATGCCCCCCTGGCCTGGGCTGCCCCCCTCCCCAGGACAGAGAGCAGCCCTCAGGCACCAGGGCCCACAGCCCACCTCCCAGTACCCGTCCAACCACCAGTAGACGCGGAATCCCTGCCTATCACCTGCCTAAGTGATGGAGCTAATCACAGGGGACCAGAGAGTGTAAACATCTTCCGATTTGTGCTTAGAGGAGGAGGCAGACATTATTTCATTGCTGATGTAGTCTTATAGAAGGTTCTTAAACTGATTGGTGGACAGATTTTTTTTGCTTTTCCAATTCAAGAGGATTGTTTTCTTTGCGATGCATAGGGCAGTGAGGACCAAATATGCAGAGTAATAGTTCAAAAACGTGTCATCCAGGTCCCCAAGAAGGCATAGTCTGGGGCATATAGGGATATTACACTTAAACCATGTGGAAAGGTCTTCACACACCCGGGGCCAAAAGTTCTGAACAGGTGTACAGGACCATACAGCATGTAAATAATCATCTGGTGCGTTACTGGTGCAGTGTGAACAAATGTTAGATTGTGTTAGACCTATCTTGAACATCCTGTGTCCTGTGTAATGGATTCTGTGGATAATTTTGTATTGTATAAGTTGTAAACTTGAGTTTTTTGTCATTTTAAATGTGTTTGAACATATTTGCGACCAGCTGTCATTACTGAGACTAGCAGATAAGTCTGTTTCCCACCTTATTGTTGGGAGTGAGATGGAATCCTCTATCTTGACTAGTTGTCTGTATATTTTTGATAACAGTTTTGGGGCACTAAGATTAATAAATTCAGCAACCCCAACAGGAAGTTGTAAATCCAGCGGGTCAGAGTTATATTTCTTGCTAATTATGGATTTCATTTGTTGGTACTCTAGGAATTTGGCGCTACTGATTTCATATTGTTTAGTGAGTGTCTCAAATGATATGAAGTTTCTGTTTTGAATGATATGTTCAAAATGTTTAATACCTTTAATATTCCACTGAGTAAGTTGATCATTTTCTTATTTTGTAGGATGTCAGGGTTGTTCCAGATGGGTGTAAACTTAAATGGAATGAGTGAAGACTTGGTTAATTTAAGAAACTCCCACCAGGCTGTAAGAGTGGAATTAATGTTGATTTTTTTGAAACATTTATGATGTCTAACAGTTGAGCTGATGAATGGCAGATTGCTCTACATCAAGCCATGGTTCATCTAGTTGGCTTGAATTCAGCCATTTTGAGATATATTGCAATCTGTTTGCTAGGAAATAGAGATGAAAATCGGGCAAATCCAAACCACCATTGTTTTTAGTCTTTTGTAGAGTTCTTAAGCTGATACGTGGAGGTTTGGCTTTCCAGAGGAACTTATTGATGACTGAGTCTAACGATTTAAACCAGGCGGAAAGGGGTTTGGTGGAGATCATTGAGAACAGATAGTTGACTCTAGGTAGAACCATCATTTTTATGGTGGCAACTCTCCCCATAAGTGATATGGGTAAGGATGTCCACCATATGAGGTCATCCTCTATTGTTTTAAGAAGCTGGACATGATTTAGTTTTATTAGTTCAGAAAGACAGGGGGAAATGTTTATTCCTAAGTATTTAATATTCCCTAAATTTAGATTAATATCCTGATTATTCTGGAAAGTACAGTTGATGGGGAGAACAGTAGTTTTTGATCAATTGGAGTAATCAGAAATTGATGAAAATTTCTTAATCGGTGTGATTGTATGAGCGAGAGACGTTTGTGAGTTCTGGAGGAAAAGTAATACATCATCAGCATAAAGACTTGTCTTGTGTTCTATTCTTTTACCGTGAATACCTTTAATGTCTTTGTTTTGTCTGATACTAGCTGCTAAAGGTTCAATAAAGATAGCAAAAAGTGAGGGAGAGAGTGGGCAGCCCTGTCTAGTACCCCTTTGCAGATTGAAACTTGGAGAAGTTTGATCGTTTGTCCTGACGCATGCATTTGGGTCATTATATAAAATCTTCAACCAATCAGTAAAGGATGGGCCGAATCCAAATTTGTTCAATGTTGCAAATAAGAACTTCCAGTTGACTCTGTCAAATGCTTTTTCTGCATCTAAAGAGATGATTGTGGATTCTAGATTGTGTGTGGTGGCATAATCTATCAGATTTATTAGTCTGAGCGTATTAGTGGAAGAATGTCTACCCTTTATGAAGCCTGTTTGGTCAGGATGTATGATAAGAGGAGTAACTGATTCTAATCTTCTGGCGAGGGCTTTGCAGATTATTTTAAGGTGTTTATTAACTATGTTGGCCGGTAACTGGACGGGAGTGTGGGGTCTTTCCCTGGTTTTAGAAGTAGGGTAATGTTTGCGGATTACATGTTTTTAGGTATTTTGCCTTTTCCCTTGATCTCTAAGACCATTTTATAAAATGTAGGTCCCAGCATGGTCCAGAATGCCTTATAAAATTCTGCTGGAAAACCATCTGGACCTGGGGCTTTATTACTGGGCATGTCTTGTAGTGCTTTATAGAGTTCCTCTGTTGTGAGGGGAGAGTCCAGAGCCATTCCCTGTTGCGGTTGCAGTTTTGGGAGGTTAATATTGCTCAGAAATTCTTCGATACTTCGGGCGGGGTCAATTTGTGATGAATAAAGTGTCTCATAAAAGTCCCTAAAGATGTGATTTATTCTGTCAGGGTCATGGGTGATATTTCCAGCTGAATCTTTAACAGAGTTGATCATTGTTTTTTCTTTGTTTGTCTTCAATTGATTAGCTAGGTATCTACCAGATTTGTTACTATGTTCAAAGTTCTCCAAGCGTAGTCTTTGGAGCATAAACTGAGTTTTCTTTTCAATTATTTCATTCAACTCAAGTTTAGCCTTCCTAATACTGTTCAGTATTTGCTCGTCGGGGGATGCTCTGTAAATTTCTTCTAGTGATTTGATTCTCAGCTCCAATTCAGTTGTTCGCTGCTTCTCTTCCTTAATCTTGTGTGACGAGAATGAAATTATTTTTACTGCCTTTCCTGCTTCCCAGAGGACACAGGCTGAGGTCTCTGGTAGGTCATTATTTTCTATATATAAAGACCATTCCTTTTCAAAATAGCTGACAAAATTAGGGTCTTTAAGTAATGATGAATTAAATCTCCAGCTTCTTGTTGGGGGTTTTATTTTCTTATCATTTAGAGTCAGTGAGACTGGTGCGTGATCACTGATGGTGATGGGATTAACTCTAGTTTCTAATATATTGCTCATTTTTGAGTTGTTAACTAAAAAGAAATCTATTCTGGAGTATGAGTGGTGCACTGATGAAAAATATGTGTATTCTTTAAGAGTGGGGTGGAGTGAACGCCAGGCATCGCAAAGCCCAAAAGCTCCATGTATTGTTTAACAACCTTAGTGGACTGCCAGAGCCGATGGTTCCCTGTTGTACTCAGCCTGTCCATTCCTGAGTCCAAGGCCATGTTGAAGTCTCCTCCTATGATGAGCGTGTTATCTAAGTGGTCATAGAGTGAAGTGAACAAGGAGTGAAAAAAAGAGGGGTCGTCAACATTTGGCCCATACATGTTAGCAATGCATAGCTTCATACTTTGGATAATTAATGTGATAATTAAAAATCTGCCTTCTGGGTCAGTAATTGTGTTTTCCACATTAAAGTTTACCCTTCTGTTTATTAGTATGGCTACACCTCTTTGTCTGGAATTGAGACAGGCTGAATACACATGAGGAAACTGCAGTGGAGAGTGAACCCACTGTTGTCTCTGATAAATGAGTCTCTTGTAGCAAAACAATGTGTGCCTGTAGATCTTTCAATTTATTAAATATGTTTAGCCTCTTTTCCCTGGAACCAGCTCCACGTATATTCCATGAAATAAACCTGAGTGGTGTCATGTCTAGGCTAGCAGAGTAAGTCAACTAGGAAAACTATGTGTATGTGTGCAAGCAGTTGTGTATGTATGTGTGTGCCTGTATGCATGCATCCTTGTGATCATGCATTTTACACTCATGTGCGTATGTGTACCAGTGAAATCCCCTGCGTGATGATTCTGTATCTGTTTATGTGCATTAAATCCACATGCTGTGAGTGTGTTTTTGTGCATGGTGAGTGTTGATATGTGGCCACATGCTGTTTGAAGTGCAGAGGTGCTATAAGGGACATGTTTTTGGTTGTACTTGTCTAAGACCCAGCTGTTATTGCAGCATAAAAGAATAAAATTCGTAAAATTCATGTTGTAGTTAGTTGTGGAAGGGAGAAAAGGAGAGAGAAAAAAGAGAAAAACAAGGAAAATAGGGGAAGGAAAAAAACAGAAACAACGCAAACATTCAAATAGAAAAAACATCAAAAGAAACAACAAAAAAATAATAGTGATAGTAATAAAAATAAACCCACACCTGGAGACTAGCAGTGAGCTTTCTATTATCTGTTACTGGTTACTTAGTACGTTAGTCATGTTTATTTTGTTGATGAGTGGTGAGTAGTGTTATTTACCTGACATTAATACAGCCAAGGAGTGACACCTGGATCGCGATAAAGTTGGTTGTTCACAAACAGCTTGTCAACAGAAATTACGGCTCGGGCGCCTCCTTCCATGAACCTCCGCCTGATTGGGAACAGGACCTTGCGTCTCTCCAAGATCTCTTTAGGGAACTGGTCGTTGACGCTGAAGTCCGTCCCTCTTAGCTCCCTGCCCCGGCTCTTGACCTGTTCTTTCTGTTTGACATTGACAAACTTAGCAACAATAGGTCTAGGTCTGTTTGAATCAGTCCTCTTACCTCCCAGACGGTGGACTCGGTGATTAATGTCTAAGTGAGGTAACTTCAGGGTTAAACCTGGTTTATCGATGGCACAAAGCTGGTTCATGATTTATTGTGATGGATCACCACGGTGACTTACTCCGAACCGCTAACCTGCTCCGGAGCAGAGTAAGTTGGAGGTTGAATCTGATCCCATAAAGTGTCCATTTTACTGGCCGATTAGCCTCTCTGAAACAATGAACAGTTCTTTGCTTCTGAACCCAGAAGACAGAGGCGCACAAGCATTAAGACCAGTGGCGTATCCAGGACATTTTTACTGGGGTGGCCAGGATGGGACATAAAGTTAGTCTAGGATGGCCTTAGTATCACTGAATTATGCTCTCTCTCACTCTCACTCTCTCTCTCTCACACACACACACACACACATATATATATATATATATATATATATATATATATATATATATATATATATATATATATATATATATATATATATATATATATATATATATATAAATTTATGTATATATATATGTGGCAGGGCTAAGGTGTACAGAAAACTCGGCAAAGCCACCTGGGGGAAGTTTGCCCCCAGGACTGTAGACTGGTTATGTTAACCACTAAAATAAGAATGTGCAGGTTCAACACCACGAGGGAGACGTGATTCACTTTATAAAAAATAAAAATTTTATTTGTTATCTTTTAAAACACACTTCTTTTCATTAAAACACCGGGAAGAAAAAACAACTAAAGAGGGGAAGCAAAAGGGGGAGGCAACGTATAAGGCAGGGCTGGGGCTTACCATGACGGCAGGACAACCAAAAGGGAAAATATGCAAACCAAACACCCGTGCAACAACCAAAATAACTTGTGAAAAGCACCATCACCAGGGAAAGGGACTGCTGCTCGTTTTTGGCCCACAGCACCTGTAAAACAGAAAAGAAAGAAATGTCAGGGTTGCCTCTCTCCTAGTGCGACCACCTATTTTTACCAAAATCCAAATTCAAATTCATATACACAAAAAAAAAAAGAAGAAAAAGGAAAACCAAATGTTCAAATTACTGAAAGAATGCAACAAACCAAAATTAACACTTTAGAAAATAATCACAACAGAATAGAACCAAAAAAATAACATCCACAGTCAATGTTTTTAAAATGACTCCCCGCCTGAACAGGTACTAAACAAAATTGAAACCCCTAATATGTATAACATAAACCTAAATGGTAAATGAATAAACCCTGGCAAAGAAAACTACCACTCAGGAAACTAAAGCAATCCCCCCAAATTAAAAAATGAAACTAAATGTAAAGACAACGAAATCAAATAAAGAATTTAAACCAAAACAAAACAAAAAAAAGTTAACTGTACATAACAATAAACCTAAGAAGTAAAGAAAACCAAACTAATGAAACAAATTTGACTGAGATAAACTTAAATCCTAATTGACCCAAACAAAAGAAAAGGAGCGAGGACTGCGGGCTGTATCCAGGACAGCTTTAACTTCTCCAAGACAGAAACCCGCATGAAAACGGCAGCAAAACAGCCGTGTAAAACAGCAATAAAAAACAAAAGTGTCAAACAGCAGTGTCCGCCTCCTGGCTGGAGCAAACCGCTCCCTCCCTCACCTCAGGTGAGAGAGAGCAATTGTGAGGGAGAGACGCTGCAGAGTTTGAAGCTCCTTGCGAACTTGGAAGAGGCACCTGTCCAAAAGAGAGCATGTCAAAGCTTGATCTTCACATTGTTAAAAAGAAGACAAACCGAACAATCAGACAGCTTACCCCGGTGGTTGCGCTGCATCGGGCGCACACATTCTGGCTGCCGCCCAGCACAAAGACTCATCCGCGGCCACTCACACCACCCCGCCAGCTGAACATCGCTGGCTTTAAGTTGTAGCACCTGCAGCTCCCCTCTCCCGCTGCACCAGCCGTGCTGCACAGAGAGGGAGCAATGGTCCATAAAGACTGTGTAAGCTGACCCACGCAACACAGTGAGGGATCAGAAGCAGTTTACCTTCGTGATCAGACGTAAAAGACGCTGTGAAAGGGATACCCAAACCACGCGCTCAGTGTCCAAGCTCTGCCCACGACACCACGCCAACGCTGACCTGGCAGGACCGGAAGAAAGGGCGAGGCACGGTGTCAGCCCCCCTTTTAAAGGTGCGCACCGCCCAACACCTTACATCACAGGGGAGCCAGTACAGCGCCACACAAAGGCCAGGAATGCCCCAAAGGGCACCTGGTCACATATATATAGGCTATATATAAACTTCGGTAAATTGTTTATTTTACTGTAACTGTTTACTTAAATCAAGTTTTTTTTAATTAAGCATAATATCTCTGTAAAATCATTCAATTCTCTCCAAAATTGCTTTATCCTCTACTACTTAACTGTTTTTGTCTTCAGTGTAAGATTTAGACATTTGATTGTTTATGCCATCACTTTTGTTACCCTTTGTATTATTTTTTTCAGCCATTTGCTCGTCAGTGTTAACAGTGATACTGAATACAGATATTTGTTTTACTGTTCGATCATTTTCTCCCCAGCTGCGCTTTGGAAACACTCAGTCGCGCTATCTACGCTTAAAACTCGCGTGCGCATTTGAACCTCCTTGTACGGTAAAGCTTTAGAGTGGCTCTGTGGTGCATTCAAGTACATCTCGGAAACTTGGGAATCTGTATAGAAATGTGTTTCACTTGCTATTATACCATTTTTTGGAAAACATGTACTGGTCATTAAAACATTCTTTGAATTGGTCAGAAAAACCATTATATATATATATATATATATATATATATATATATATATATATATATATATATATATATATATATATATATATATATATATATATTTGTTTGTTTGTTTGTTTGTTTGTTTTCTACGAATTCCACAAGATTCTTGTTCTACATGACCTCAACTACCTTTGTGGTGATTTTCAAGTTGTTTCACTGCAGATTTTTCTGACAATTTGAAATTAAAATCTAACCCAGTATACAATACAAGATAAACTTCCATAGGCCAATTTAAAAAAATAATATAAAATAGAAATCAAATTGTTTTCTGGAAATTACACCAGATTCTTGTTCAACATGACCTCAACTACCTCTGTGGTGATTTTCAAGTAGTTTCACTGCAGATTTTTCTGACAGATTCAGGTTAAACTCAGGCCCAGTATACAATGTAATGTATGCTTCTTTATGCAAATTAAAAAAGTAATATAAAATATAAATCAAATTGTTTTCTGCAAATTCCACCAGATTCTCCTTGAACATGTCTCCACCTACTTCCGTGGTGATTTTCAAGTAGTTTCACTGCAGATTTTACTGAGAGTTTAAGGTTAAAGTCAAACCCTGTATACAATAAAATATATGCTTCTTAATGCAAATTTCAGAAATTAATATAAAATAGAAATCAAATTGTTTTCTGCAAATTCCACCACATTCTTGTTCTACATGACCTCAACTACCTCTGTGGTGATTTTCAAGTTGTTTCACTGCAGATTTTACCTGACAGTTTGAAGTTAAAGTCAGGCCCAGTATACAATACAAGATAAACTTCCATAGGCCAATTTGAAAAATTAATATAAAATAGAAATCAAATTGTTTTCTGCAAATTCCACCAGATTCTTCTTGAACATGTCTCCACCTACCTCTGTGGTGATTTTCAAGTAGTTTCACTGCAGATTTTTCTGACAGTTTTAGGTTAAAGTCAAGCCCAGTATACAATATCATATACGCTTCTTTATGCAAATTTAAAAAATTAATATAAAATAGAAATCAAATTGTTTTCTACAAATTCCACCAGATTCTTCTTGAACATGTCTCCACCTACCTCTGTGGTGATTTTCAAGTTGTTTCACTGCAGATTTTTCTGACAGTTTTAGGTTAAAGTCAGGCCCAGTATACAATATAATGTACGCTTCTATTTGGAAATTAAAAAATTAATATAAAATAGAAATCAAATTGTTTTTTGCAAATTACACCAGATTCTTGTTCTAAATGACCTCAACTACCTCTGTGGTGATTTTCAAGTAGTTTCACTGCAGATTTTTCTGACAGTTTAAGGTTTAAGTCAAGCCCTGTATACAATACAAGTTAAACTTCCATTGACAAATTTAAAAAATGAATATAAATAGAAATCAAATTGTTTTCTGCAAATTACACCAGATTCTACTTAACCCTTGTGCACTGCTTTGGCTGAAAACAGCCACTTGGGGTAAAATTTTATCAGTTATTTGACCATAACTTTACTTGTATTACAGCAAATTGAATGAATTTTGGGCAGGAACCTTATTTTTACATGCATTTTGAAAATACGATTTTAAAAATTTTCAAAGGGTTAAACGCCACTGTGGACAACTTTACTGTACACTCGTCCTGTTAAGGCTGTTTTCAGCCACTAACTTCCAACTGCTCTAAAAACCCATCCAATCAGTATTTTTTTCTACTTTTTTCACTAAAATCTCTTAATTCACTTCTGCCCTGCTCAGAACTACCAAGCATTGAAAAATAATTTACAAATTTTAATACCTTAAGGGCAATGAAACTGATAGAACATCACTGATTATGGGAGGGTTAAAGACAAAATGACCTATATTCCATATAAAATGCCATCAGAAACCAGAGATTTTTAAAGGGTTATCATGGTCTTAGATATGTCAAAGATTTGTCGCATCATTGATTTTTGATCATTTCTCATTTTTTTGTAGCATCAATTTTTTTTTCGAAATATTAATATATATTAATATAAATTAATAAATTTGATTTCAGCCATAGCAGTGCACAAGGGTTAGGTAGAATCTGGTGTTATTCGCAGAAAACAATTTGATTTCTATTTTATATTAATTTTTTTAATTTGCATAAAGAAGCATAAATTACCTTGTATACTGGACCTGACTTTAACTTCAAACTGTCAGTAAAATCTGCAGTGAAACTACTTGAAAATCACCACAGAGGTAAGTGGAGACATGTTCAAGAAGAATCTGGTGTAATTTGCGGAAAACAATTTGATTTCTATTTTATATTAATTTTTTAATTTCCAAAGAGAAGCGTACATTATATTGTATACTGGGCCTGACTTTAACTTCAAACTGTCAGAAAAATCTGCAGTGAAACAACTTGAAAATCACCACAGAGGTAGGTGGAGACATGTTCAAGAAGAATCTGGTAGAATTTGCAGAAAACAATTTGATTTCTATTTTATATTAATTTTTTAATTTGCAAAGAGAAGCGTACATTATATTGTATACTGGGCCTGACTTTAACTTCAAACTGTCAGAAAAATCTGCAGTGAAACAACTTGAAAATCACCACAGAGGTAGGTGGAGACATGTTCAAGAAGAATCTGGTAGAATTTGCAGAAAACAATTTGATTTCTATTTTATATTAATTTTTTAATTTGCAAAGAGAAGCGTACATTATATTGTATACTGGGCCTGACTTTAACTTCAAACTGTCAGAAAAATCTGCAGTGAAACAACTTGAAAATCACCACAGAGGTAAGTGGAGACATGTTCAAGAAGAATCTGGTAGAATTTGCGGAAAACAATTTGATTTCTATTTTATATTAATTTTTTAATTTCCAAAGAGAAGCGTACATTATATTGTATACTGGGCCTGACTTTAACTTCAAACTGTCAGAAAAATCTGCAGTGAAACAACTTGAAAATCACCACAGAGGTAGGTGGAGACATGTTCAAGAAGAATCTGGTAGAATTTGCAGAAAACAATTTGATTTCTATTTTATATTAATTTTCTTAATTGGCCTATGGAAGTTACCTTGTATTGTTTACTGGGCTTGACTTTAACTTCAAATTGTCAGAAAAACTTGCAGTGAAACAACTTGAAAATCTCCACAGAGGTAGTTGAGGTCATGTAGAACAAGAATGTGGTGGAATTTGCGGAAAACAATTCGATTTCTATTTTATATAATTTTTTTAAATTCGCATAAAGAAGTGTCATTTACATTGTATACAGGGCTTGACTTTAACCTTAAACTGTCAGAAAAACCTGCAGTGAAACTACTTGAAAATCACCACAGAGGTAGTTGAGGTCATGTTGAACAAGAATCTGGTGGAATTTCCAGAAAACAATTTGATTTATATTTTATATAAATTTCTTAAATTTGCATAAAGAAGTGTCATTTACATTGTATACTGGGCTTGACTTTAACTTCAAATTGTCAGAAAAATCTGCAGTGAAACAACTTGAAAATCACCGCAAAGGTAGTTGAGGTCATGTAGAACAAGAATCTTGTGGAATTGGTAGAAAACAAAAAACAAAAAACAAACAAACACACAAACAATATATATATATATATATATATATATATATATATATATATATATATATATATATATATATATATATATATATATATATATATATATATATATATATATATATAAAGGTTTTTCTGACCAATTCAAAGAATGTTTTAATGACCAGTGCATGTTTTCCAAAAAATGGTATAATAGCAAGTGAAACACATTTCTATACAGATTCCCAAGTTTCCGAGATTTTCTTGAATGCACCACAGAGCCACTCTAAAGCTTTACCGTACAAGGAGGTTCAAATGCGCACGCGAGTTTTAAGCATAGATAGCGCGACTGAGTGTTTCCAAAGCGCAGCTGGCGTGACCGCAGTAATTTAATTATTCAATCCCCCACCTTACACACACTCAAACACTGCCACTACATCCTCACGCTTAATTTGATTAATTTACAGCCACGCAAATTGTTGCCTGTTGAAAAGTAGCTTGTTTGTGTTGACATCTCATTCTACGGTTGACATGTGGTGGTTAGCTTAATTGTTGGTTCTGAATAATTGGTAGTCCCCTGTATATGGGTTCTCAGATTTGTGTTTGAAGTCGTTGAAGTTGACTGAAACTTCGCCTTGGGTTGGCACAGTGGGCATCTGAACACATAACTTTTCCCCGTTTTTTTTTGTTTTTTTTTTTGTTTGTTTTTGTTTTTACAAAAACTCATCTATTTAGGTAGGTGACTGCTCCGGCTGCTCCTCTTCTCCGTCGTTTCCTGCCATCTCTCAGTGAACTGAAGCGGGCGTGTGTGTGTGTGTGTGTATGCAGTGAAGTCGCAGGCAGGTTGAGTGACAACAGCAACAGTTCCTCCGCTTCTATTGGTTGATACAGACAGAGCAGCGTTTGGAGATGGCGTCTCAGGGTGCGTCCCCATCCTATCTCCTCCACGACACTGGAAGTATTTTCCCAGCCACCATTTTGAAGATTGTCCCAAAGTGATAATTGCGCTCAGAGGAGAGAGGAGAGAGGATGGAGGAGACTGATCGGAGGAGCTATGATCGAGGAGACATGAGAGCCGGCTTTGCGGAAGTCTTTTCACTGACCGACACGCCTCCATGTTGAATATCACTCTGTGATTGGACGCTGCAGCGGCTCAGACTTGACATGAAACTTCACAAAAACACAACGGCTAGGAGAGCTGAGGACAGGCACAGAGGACCGTTCAGAAACTGATCATATATCTGGTAGTAAAGTGTTCGCTGTGATTTTAAAGCACAAAACACTGAACACAACCATCATCAAATCAATATAACAGAGAATTAACAGGCCTACAGAAATTCATTCAAAAGGACTATGCAGAAATGACTTTTCAGGTCCACATCACAATATTTTTGGCTTTATTAAACTCTTTTGCAGTGTCAGACCAATGGAAATGAATAGATTTCTTTATTTCGCTCCCATTTAAATGAATGGAGATTTATCATCACCATGGAAACCACTGGAACAAAGACAAATGTGTGATGTCACAAGGAAACTGCAGGCTGTTTTTGAATTAGCCTACCATATACTGTGTATGAAAGTAGTATGTAGAAGGCACTGCATACTGCCTACCACACTTCAATGTAGTATGTACTATGACTGTTCTGTTAGGTTTATTTTGTAGTGAAGCGGAAATATGATTTATTTTTTTTATACGATTTATTTTTCAGGGTAACAGTAAAATGTCATACTATACTTGGCAGTGGTTTACACTAAAAACGCCACGGTCCAGCAGTTACAAACTGTTAATGGAAAAACAACAACATACCTTTTCAGAATCAGAACCAGAATTAGAATTGCCTTTATTCGTGAGGTATTTTCAAGAATACAAGGTATTTGACTCCGGTTCAAACTGCACTCTCTCAGTGCAATTGTTGTGAATAGAAAGACCCTAAGAGAAATACTAAATATTACAAAAAGTGGATTAAGTAGTAGAGAAAATTAATAATGATTACAATATTAAAGATAAAGAACTTTGTACAGAGTAGAATAAAAATAAATGCACAATTTCAGTGAAAAAAGTTTCACACACTATTGCTTGTTGAAAATGTAAAGATAACAAGTAGAGGCTCTTATATTTGTATATTTTGCTTTTGTTCTTAGTCATTTTCAATTCAGATGCTTGCATTGTGTAGTACAGTAGGTGAAGCAGACTGATCCGACACATACTGTGAATTGATTACTGAATCAGTATGTCATCTGGGTATTTTTTTTGCATGCTGCAACTTTGCTTTTGTTTGCATACTGTATACATGCTACATTTTGGGGAAAATCAGTACGCAGTGCTAGTGTAGAAGGCGAATTCAAAAATGGCCGCAGTGTTCTCTTGCTTGTTTACATGAAAAAAAAAACTATGATAATTGGAAGGGACATTCCTTTTCCCTTGTGATATCATCATTTCTTCAAGCAAAAGTTATATAGGGCTCAGCTTTCAACATTCAGTCATTTGCACCTTGTCGTGGTAAGGGAGCTTGAGTATCTCAGAGAACCTTAAGAGCTATGCCAGCTGGAGAAAACTCCAAGCAGGTTTTAATAAGTAATAACTTGTAAAAAGGTCTGCTGTTGTTTTTCCATTAACAGTTTGTAACGGCCGGACCGCAGCATTATTAGTGTGGTTTACACTGCCAAGTCTAGTATGACATTTTACTGTTACATTCAGTATTTCATCTCTGTAGTTCCACCAGCTTAAATTTTCCTGCTTCACCTCATTGTTAATACTGAATTGTGTGTGTGATGTTTATCCTTGATGTGTTTTTTGCTTGTAAGTGCCCCTAATAGGCCATCGTACGCCGTCACGAAATGATAAGTAATTCCTCTCCGAAATAATAAGTTTTCTCCACCACTGACTGTTTCATATAAAATCCTGCTTCTGGCAATATTTTTGCAGATTAAAAACCGAAAGGTCAACATGTCAGCTACTCATGGTTTGTTTTGTACAATCAAAATTAAGTATGGAAAATAAATCGTATTAAAAAATAAATCCTATTTCCGCTTCACTACAAGATAAACCTAACAGAACAGTCATAGTATATTCTACATTGAAGTGTGGTAGGCAGTATGCAGTGCCCTCTACATACTACTTTCATACACAGTATGTGGTAGGCTAATTCAAAAACAGCCTGCAGTTTCCTTGTGACATCACACATATGTCTTTGTTCCAGTGGTTTCCATAGTGATGATAAAACTCCATTCATTTAAATGGGAGCGAAATAAAGAAATCTTTTCATTTCCATTGGTCTGACACTGCAAAAGAATTTTATACAACTAAAAATAATGTGATATAGACCTGAAAAGTCATTTCTGCAGAGTCCTTTTTAATGGGAAATGGGAAATCAACAAGTATTGTTTACACATAAACATCCAATTTATGGACTTCAGATGTTATTTCTGTGAACTTTAACTGCAATTTACTCAACTCATCATGAGCAGAGCTTCCATTATAACCCTATAGAGACTTTGTAACAAAAAGGAAAAAATAAGCCCCAAAAAAGGCAAAAACTCCCCCCAAAAACACCAAAATTGGCAGCCATCTTGAATTTGAAGGTTAAAATAAGGTCAAATCATTATGTAACCCTGAAATATGTATTTGTCAACAAAAATAAGGTCTGAAAACATGTATTGTCCATCATTGTAGGTTGAGCCTTTAAAGAGATCATTTCCATGACAGCCATTTCGGATTTTGGCCTGTAAAAAATTTTCCCCGCCATTTTAAAAAATACACCCCATTATACACCCATTTGTTCCTTACCCTCGCTCACCGCGGTCATGTTTTGCTCCAAAATGACCCAACTAGAAAGGTATTATGTTCCATGATTATAGATATAAAAGGAAAATTAAATTAAGTAACTTGAATGTATCAATAAACAACAAATCTCTTGCTTTTATGAAATGGCCAAAATTGTGTTGTAGGTCTCTTTATGGCTGGCAGAGACACTGGCCTGTGCTCTGTTGGCTGTGGTGGTGAACAGCCGTTCTTTCATGTTGTCTACCACTGCTTGGATGAACTGGTCAGAGTTGATTATGGGAGACCTGCCCATGCTTAGCTTCTCTCCCTTGAACTCCATGGTTTCCTCGGCTTGATTGGCAGAGATGGTGTTTTCCTGGGTAGGTACTGAGGCTCTCAATGTGTCTGACAAATGTTGTCATGGTGTTGTGGGCCTTCGGTATTGTGATCCTCCTGTTCTGGAGTATTTCAGATAGGTCCTTCAGTTCGCTGAGAACATCTGCCATTACAGCAAGGTTCTTCAGGAAGTTGATGGAGGTCAACTTTGAGAGCAGACCTCTAAACTTTGTCCTCTCCCTGCAATCCCTGCCATCATCTTCGGATGCCTTCTGAAAGTGTAGGGCCAGGGCTGGAAATGACTGCTAAACTGCAGAGACTGCTCTGTATGATGACGCTACCCAGCGGACATTGAACACTTTCCCGATCTTTTTAAGGGTGATATGGAGGTCATGAGCACATGTACTCAGGTCCCTGATGTTCTTCGGTGACTGGCTGTATAAGGAGTACAAACTGTCGAGGAAGGCCTGGAAGTCATTTGTTCCTCCTGTCACCTCCAGTGCCTGGTCCACAGCAAGCTCTAGTCTGTGGTTAAGGCAGTGCCATAGCACTATCCCAGGGAAGTCATTCTGGAGCAGCTTCCCAACACCTGAATAAATGAATGGATGAATGATTAGTGTATTAATTATTGCATTCAATCTACTATACTCTTGACTTACCTGACTTTGTTCCCAGCATCACACTGGCCCCATCACTGCAAAATCCAATGAGGACTTCCTGTAGAAGCTCAATGGTAAAGCCATTCTTCAGCAAGCAGGCCATGATCTTATCCTTGATGTGAGCCGCAGAGAGACTATCTAGCTCCACCAGATCCAATGGAAATGCGATGGGATCCATCATCCCATCAACACTACTCCTCATGTACACTATCAGGGTTGATTTATGTCCAGTGCTGGTTGACTCATCAGCCAGGACTGTGATCTTGCTCTTGTTCTCGATAATCTTCTTGAGAAGTTTCTGTTTCATCTGGGATGAGATGTGCTCACCAATATCAACACAAGTTCTCTTGCTGTGTAAGACACGTCCCAAGTCCACAAGATTAGCTTGCTGCAGGTCAACAATCTTCTCAAAATCTGGGAAGGGTTTGTCATACTACTACTTTGTCATACTAGTATGCTGTTCTGAACACCTTGGAGGTAACCTCAACTACAGCAGCCTGACTTCTGGCATTCATGTTGTGCTGCCTTCTTTGCTGTCTCCAGGATCTTGACTACCTCAACATGTGCTTTTGAGTTCCCATGCTCATGGATTTTTTTTGCGCAGTGCTGAAAGCCGGGCCTCCCTGGTATGTCCATTTGGGGCTATCTGTCCTTCAGCCCACTGACTAGCCACATTGACACCACGGGTTGCCATGACACCCAGGTTCTTCACATCATGACAAGAGGAGCAGCCAAGCATTCCATCATGAGCAAACAGCCAATCATTTTTGCGCCTGAATTCTCTATACTGTTCTGCTTTCTATATCGAGGGATATTCTAGCCCGACATGACCTGTAGGTTGTTCTTCTCTCTCTCTGTCTGCTCCTGCCTGAAGGTCTCCACCTGCTTCCACTCTCTCACGCTCAACTGTGGTGAATAAGACGAAATTATTGAATTATTACATTGTTAAAATTAGACTTCTGGCATATTTCACACATTAATTCGAAAAAGTAGAAAAAATAGTTTTATGTCAATGTTTTTTACAGCAGTTTTTGTTAGTTGCTTTTTTGGCCTTAATGGATATAAATCGGGTATTTTGCAGGTGTGGGCTCCTACCAAGCTCCTCTGGACCCTGTTTACTGCTCTCCCTGCATGGTTCTGTCTCTCCTGAAAAACAAATAAAGTGCTAAACAAAGGTACTTGGATGCTTACACTTACTATCTATGTGCTGTCCTGAATTACATGGTAGTTCCTATTCCTGTATCTTACGTGTGTCTTCAGAGCAGGAATCTGTTTATCCTCTCCTTCCATCATGCCTGTCGATGTCCCTCTCTCTGTCTCCCTGTGCTGCCTGCATTATGACCACATACCATTATAGTACTTGAAGAACGATGGCTGACCAAAATGATCATTTTTATTTGAAAACTGTGCTCTTGTAACTACTTTACTGAGGGCATATTTCCTACTATATATAATAAATGGGTGAATTCAAAGTCACAGTAAAATTTCTGTCCCCAGCAAACTATTGTATATTAAATGTATAAACACAAATAAAAATATATAATAAATTATATTTTATTATTAAACTTAACACGATAAAAAATAATCTTTGTATAAATTTATATATCTATATATATATATTTAAAAAGTCTTTCTCTCTCTCTCTCTCTCTCTCTCTCTCTCTCTCTCTCTCTATATATATATATATATATATATATATATATATATATATATATATATATATATATATATATATATATATATATATCTTTGGATTAATTTTTTTCAAAAGTCCTACAAAGGAAACGTTTTGATTTGCATTCTCAGAAAAATACTCTGGTAAAAAAAAAAAAAAAAAAAACCTCATTTTTTTGTCATAAATATTAGTGTTCTCATCTTGTAACCAACCATTTCTGCTAAATTAACTCCCTTTCTAAGGGAAAACATTGTATGTGGTTGATATTCTTTTAAACATGGTTTTAAATTGGCATTTGAGTTTTGGTAACAGCAGAGAAAAAAATATCAATGATAATAAACTCTCTAAAGTTGCAATAAATTAAATAAAGTAGCCTGAAATTGACCAGTACTCATTTTGAATGAGTAAATGTGCATATTACTAAATTCTACATTGAAATGGACTGGAAAATGAAGTTTAATTTTGAAGAGTTACAACAAGCAAATCTCAGTCTTTTGGCAGAATGACCCATATAATGTTATTACGCTGTTTAGAAACTCATATTACAATGCGCCACCTGTTCATCTTTAGAGCAGCTATCTGCTTGTCCACTCCCTCCATTCTGTCTGTTACTCTCCCTCTCTCTGTGCTGCCTGCAATGTAATCAGATACTATCATTGGACTAAAAAAAAATAATGACAGATCAAAATGATCATTTTAATATTCTGCTTTTATTGCTGCTAGTACTGTTTGCTTTAACCTTACCCAGTCTGTTTTAGTGCCAGGTTAAGTATAAAACCATCCATCAATTTCTCTCTCTCTAACACACATGCACACACTCACACGACATGGGGGGGGGCATAAAAAGAACTGCATGCACAGATGAAACAGTTCAAATCAACCCCTTTATACAGTTTTTTCCCCCACGAGATAGATCAGATAGTTTTCCATTATAATCAGTTTGTGATATCACACTGGATCCGCTCCGGCACGGTCGGGCTGGTTCACACCATCCTTATTTTGACGGATGCCGGAGCTGCGATGCTAAAAGAAGAGCATAAAATTCAGCTAAGGGCAGAACCGGAAGTTGTGCACGGAAACTGCATAAAAAGGCCCTGTGACTTTTGAAATAAAACAAACTATCTCACAACCAGATCATAGATAACTTGACTACAAAAACGAATCGACATACTAAGGGGAGCCAGACCAGTAGTCAACAGGTTTGAGGTTTTACAGGCATTCATGAATCGATAGAGACTTATCAATGGAGTGGGAAGCGTGGGAACTCCTCAGTCTGTGACTCCAACTGTCTGTCAGATATTTCTTCACATTATTACTACATTGGAGCGGTCTTTCTGACCATAGCACTGCTTTTTACATGTCTAGTTGCCTACCGTCTGAAAAAAAGGCGAATGTCCGCCTGTAGGTCCTGTTTCCTCCTTTTTGCCCCAAACTCCATTTGTTCCTAATCCTTAACACCAGTGACAGGCAGACTGAGCTTCTTCTTCAAACGAAGCCGCAAGCCGGGGTTTGTTTACAGTGAGACTCAACCAAGTGTACAGGGAGAGGGGGGGTGGGTCACACAGTTTTGTTTCCATTGTTTTTCTTAAATTTAAAGTCATTCAGAAATAACAAGTGACGGATCCACGACAGCCAGGATTCATAAAAGGAGGGCATATCATGTCACACATTAAGATACAGACAATTGTACGAGTCCCTCCGATCCAAGTCTCAAGTCATTTGGTCCAAGTCTCGAGCAAGTCTCAAGTTTTTCTGTTGTGGGCAAGTCAAGTCAAGTCGAGTCACAGAGGTTGTCAAGTCAAGTCGAGACGAGTCACAAGGTTTTTAATTCAAGTCAACTCAAGTCACAAGGTTTCAGTTTTGAGTTGACTCAAGTCACAAGGTTGTTGGGTTGGGTCACAGGCTATATCTCAGGCTTATATCTTGAAGAGAGAAACCTTATCTTCCTTAAGTAAATGTCAAAAAATATCCATATTATTCTTCAACTCTGCATGGATTAAACCAGCATAAATCTTAAAAGATATATATTTATCCATTACATGTTTGATGGCAACGGCTAGGCTGCATTACATTCAAGAAATTGCATGCTTGACACAAAAAAATGTTTATTTTGACCATTTGCCACATTTAAAGTGCAATCTTTTTTTTCATAAGGTAGCTACTTTTACAAAGGCAAAAAATTTACCAGTGCAAACGAAGTGCAAACAGCACAGAACAGGAGCTTAATATGAATATAACTTAAAATAAAGGGCCATCCATTTAAGGGCTGTCAAAGTAGTGGCTAGTAGTGACACCATTAATGTAATGTCTAGTGCCTGCTACATGCTCATTGCTTTCAAAAAGAAAAAAAAACACAAAATAATCTTGACGTGCATGTTTTTATATTTTAGATTTAATATGTCACTTATCAGGCACAAATTTAGCTGCCTGTAGTGCCCGGCCACATGCATTTGTTTTGCTGGCATAGGGTCCTTTATCCCCATTCCAAAAGAATAACAGAGTGGACTTAATGCAGCTATAGCTAGATGAAAAACTTATCGGAGGCTAAATGAGAAGGAATAAAGGTTTAGCGTGGGAGTTATTTCCTCTGCTGACGAGTCACGACTGGATTTTTGTTATGAAGAGTGATAAAGTATTGGATGACGGGGGCTTACTGCCATGGATGGATACTATTGATGCAGTCACACAGGCTACAATAGCCCACATCAACGTTCGTAACAGTGGTGAGTGAAATCGTTTGTCTTGTTAACAACAATGTTCAAAACACTATCGACGAACATATCACTAACACACACACATGCACACGCGCACACACTTCTAATCGTGTTAGCTTGGTTTCACTTATTTGGCTTCATGTGCAGTCTTTAAATGGCGTATACAATTGGACGTTGTTCCCTCTTTTTCGTTAATTGTACGAGGTATATCCTGCATTGCGCGCTCTATCTTTTTCCATTTGAGTGGAAATTTTTAAATGCAAACTGCGCTACTTTTGGAGCAGCAGAAGATGCAACCGGCTCCCGGGTAGGCCCCATTTTATGGTGCTTTTAATTTGTACTGGGATGTCGGAGTTCCCAGAAGAAATATTTATTTTTATTTTAGAATATACGACCAGCGTTTGATGCATTGAATCAGCAACATGCTACAAGTCGTCCGAGTCAGCTTGTCTCAAGTCGAGTTGAGTCTCAAGTCATTGTCTTCCAAGTCAAGTCAAGTCAAGTTGTGAGTCGTCAAATTTGCGACTCGAGTCGAGTCTCTATGACTCGAGTCTCTATGACTCGAGTCTCTATGACTCGAGTCTCTATGACTCGAGTCTCTATGACTCGAGTCTCTATGACTCGAGTCCAATTGTATGCTGTCTGGTCCTGCATCACCACCTCCTGACTCACTACACACAGGCGCTCTTCACCTCACTCACACTCACCTTCACCACCCCGTAGCTACATCATTCACGCCCCTCCCTCAGTGACCTCAGTGGCACAGGACAATATTTGTACAATTAAAACAACAATCTCACATAGACAAATGAGACAGAGGAGGACTGTTTTCAGACCAAAATGTGTTTTTAATATTCCACTGGAAAAATGCGTTGAGCACACGTTCAGCATAGATGTTAAAATGGCTGTGCTGAACGTGCACTCCCTTTTAAACAAATCTTTTATTGTACATGATATAATTGTAGAAAACAACCTGGACAGCATTCTCCTTACTGAGACATGGCTTGGCACTGATGCACATGTTGTTCTCACCGAGGCTTCCCCACCAAATTTTAACTTTCTATTTTCAACTAGGGGGTGGCATGACCTCAATTACAAGTCAATGAATTCCTAAACTTAAAACATATCCTAGAGATCCATCAGTCTGGTTTTAGGATGAACCACAGTACAGAGACAGCACTTTTAAAGATTTTAAATGACACCAGATGTAATTTAGACAAGCACAAACTCACAGTGTTGGCTCTGCTGGATCTAACCGCCGCCTTCGATACAGTAGACCATCACATTTTATCAAATAGACTGAGGAATGTGATCGGCCTCTCTGGTGCCGTTCTTAACTGGTACACGTCCTACCTGACTGATCGAAGTTTCTTTGTAAGTATGGATACATGTTCCTCAGGAACCCATAAGATAGAGTGTGGGGTTCCCCAAGGGTCAATTTTAGGTCCAACTCTTTTTAATCTATACATGCTACCCCTTGGGGACATCACCAGGAGGCACGGCATCAGCTTCCATAGCTATGCTAATGACACGCAACTGTACATTGCCGTGTCTCCTGACGATACAGGGCCAATTGATGTCCTTTTAAAATGCATTTTAGACATCAAGTCATGGATGACAGCAAACTTCCTACAGCTCAACCAGGACAAAACAGAGGTTTTAGTTAGATTTAGTTTAGGTCATGAAGGCCAGAGAGATAAACTCTTACCTTAGTTACAGGGTTTTAAATTCTCAAAATCTGTAAAAAATCTGGGCGTGATTTTGGACTCTGAGCTCACTTTTATTCCACACATTAAAAATATAACAAAGATGGGTTTTTATCATCTTAAGAACATAGCCAGAGTCCGCCCGTTTCTCTCTCAGGTCAGCATGGAGGTGCTAATGCATTCTTTTATCTCCTGTCGTTTAGACTATTGTAATGCCCTGCTCTCTGGTCTTCCCAAAAAGAACATGCACAATTTACAATTATTACAAAACTCAGCCGCACACGTGCTGACGAGGACCAGAGGGCGGGAGCACATTACGCCTGTTTTAAAATCACTGCATTGGCTCCCGGTGCGTTTCGGGATAAATTTTTAGGTTATTTTGTCACTTTTTCAGTTTCTTAACGGTCTTTGGCCATCTTATCTATCTGAAATACTTTTGTCCTCATGGACCACGAGGTCCTCCGGTGCTGGCCTTTTAACAATACCACAAGTTAGAACTAAAACTCACAGGGAGGCGGCATCCTGTTATTATGGTCCCAGATTGTGGAACAGCCTCCCGGAGAGCCTCAGGGGCGCAGAGAATGTTGATATTTTTAAAAAGAGGCTCAAGACCCATCTTTTTAATCAGGCTTTTAACTGACTAGTTTAACTCCTCTTAATCCTTTTTATACCCCTATTTTTAAACTTTTTATCATTGCTCTATTTTATACAATTATCATTATTATTTTATTGATTCATTTATTTATATATTTATGTATTTATTTAGTCTATTCTTTTTTATTATGTTATTGTTTTATTTCAATGTTTTATTATGTTGTTTTAGTCAGGATACAGATTTATTTTACTTCACATTATCTATTTGATTTCTACTGTTTTATTCCCTCAGTTTTAGCTTCTATACCTTTTATCACATTCTACTATTTTAGTCACTCGGTTCTCCAGTGTTTCCTCCTGGGAGCCTGCCACACCAGGAGCTGATTCTGGTCCACTGATTGGGGCGCTGTCCCCTGTCCCGTGGATGGCTCCTGCCCTGATAGCTAGTAAGCTCTGCACCTTGGTGTGGAGCCTCCTTTCGGCCTGGGCTGGAGTGGTCCCTGTGGTGGTGCCCCCTTCAGCCATCGGCCATGGCTCCTCCCGGTCTGCACAGCCCCCAAAGGTAGCTTTTTCCTCACCTCAGATCTTGGTGCCCAGCCATGTCTCCTCATCAACAGCCTGTGTGTGTGTGTGTGTGTGTGTGTGTGTGTGTGTGTGTGTGTGTGTGTGTGTGTGTGTGTTTGTGTGTTTGTGTGTGCGTGTTTGTGTGTGCAGGTATATTTGTGGGGGTGGGGGGTTTGGGGTTTTTATGGTATTCCTTTGTTTCTTCCTTTTCTCGTTTCTTTTTTCTGTTTGACTTCATTTTGTTTTTGTTTTGTTTTGTTTTTATCCTCTGTGAGGCACTTTGTGTTGCTAAATTGCAGGAAAAGTGCCATATAAATCAAAAAAAGTTAAAGTTAAAGTTAACAGTCTACCACTGCACACAGAATTGAACATATCTACAATTGTTAGGTCCATATTCGGACAGTAATACAGATTTTCAAATTTTGGCTCTGTACTCCATCACAATATAGTTAAAATATCAGGAGTTGCAAGCGTTTTTATACATGGTCCACTTACTTTAGGGCTCTAAAGTAACAGGAAAAACTAAATAATTGTAAATAAAGTGTTCTTTTTTTAAAGAGTCCTTTGCAGGAGTAACTGTCTGATGACAGTGATTTTGAAAGCTCAGCTCTACAAGGAAAGACAGGTGTATACAAAGTAAAATAAAGTCCTTCTGACACCCTTCACCTATATGAAGATCATTGTAAATACCAGCCTCAAATGTAATGTGGGACACTTAAGCTCAAATGCATTTCAGTGAACATGATTGGTTTTGAATTAAAGCATGCAATCATGTGACTTTGTGTTCATGCTGTCATCAATGGGGGTGAGAAAACACAGGAAGTACCTTGTGAAATTCACACATTTGTCAGTGACGTAGGATTTGCAAACACTATTAAAGATATTTAGTCATAAATAAAATCATTTTTCTATGTTTTTTTTTTCAATATCAAATTATGTCCGAATGTGTTTAGGTATTTTTTTCATTTGAAACCATCTTTAACTGTCTTACTTAAAAAACAACTGCTTCTGGGGTGGGACACCACATGTGACTAATGTTGGACAGTTAATAACTGTTATTTAATTGTCATGTATGAAAGTTAAATGTCTTAATGTATATTTATTACATCTAGCCTTTGTAATTTATTTGATGGTCAGGACATAGCCCTTTCATAAATTAATTATAAAAACTTCAGTTGGGGATTTTCCTAAGAGTTTTTATTTCTCCTGAAGCATGGAAATAAGTTAATACATGATAATCATAATATCTGGTTACTTTTCCTTAAAGGACATTACATTACATTATCATTACTATCAATCAAACTGAGATGGTCGGTGGTATGGGGGAACTAGTGTTCATTGTGGTGACTGGTAATTAACTTTTTTTTTTTTTAAATGCCATATATATGTCTTTATTACCTGTTTTTATGAGGCAAACTTGACAAGGAAATTAATTATATGTAGCATTTTCCTTTTAAGTGTTATGTGTCATGTTAAGTGTCATGTTAAAAAAACAATTCCTTTTATTTTAAAAATATGTTGTGTTAAATATGTTGTATTAGCTTCGTATGTAAATATGGTAAGTTAGAATTGACAAAAGTGTCCCACATTACACTAGTTCACATTGCTAAAATCTTTTGTGTATGTTGTGACACAAAGAAGGATACCATTCACTATCCAGAAGGAATGCAACGAGGCACAAGAAGCTGTTCAAGCCAGTGCTCCAAGTGATGATGCTGAGGAATTACTGCCAGGACCAAATGAAGCTGCGAACTGTGGTAATTGTGATTCCGATCCTCTATTGACTATACTCCGTTATATTTGGCAGCTTCACTGCTGCGCGCTTGACTGCTCATCACTGTATGGAGGCCCAGGCTTGCCGCTAACCATACTTGAAGGCTCAAGCTAAGTCGCACTATTAAGTTCACCTTTTAAGACACTCATTTCTTTAGGTTTGTTTGGGGAGGGATTTATTTGTATTTGGGTTATTTTTGGGCTTTTTCTTTGATTAATTCTTTTTTTAAAATTTTCCTTTGGGGTAACTGTTTCTTTGTATGATTAGGTTATTTCTGTATTGCATTATTTGAGTTGTTGTTTCATGATTGTGTGTGTGATTATTTGATTATTGGGCATTGCCATTATTGATTTGTTTTCTTTCCTTGCTTGCATGTGTGTGTTTATTTGATTATCTTCAAATTTCAAGTATTACTTAGTTTTCTTTATTTGTCGAGTGTGCTTAATTCTGGGTTTGTGTTTTTTTGCATTCCATTTGATTGTGTTTTCTTTTGGTTCCTTTCCTGAGCTAAGTTGTTTATTTTTGTGGGGTTGATTTCCTAATTATTAACTAATATAGCATGTATGTGTTATCACACGGTAAGCGTGGAACACTCATGTATAGGAGGATCTTGTGTGATGTCATTGTTTATGTCTTGCGCGTTGCATTAAGGGTAGCGTGTGGCAGGAAACAGCGCATTTTACATTTAGTTCGATCGGTTCTGTAAGTTTAGAGGAGGATTTAGCGAGTCGAATGGTTCACTCTTGTTGTGTGGTCGGTTGTACGAGCCGTTAGGGGCCTGATAAAAGATTTTTTAGAATTCCCACTGTAAAGGACCCCTAAAAACGAAAGAAATGGTTGCAAGCAATCAGGAGAGTACACCCGGACGCTCAGAAGAAGGCCTGGATTCCTGCTGATTCTGACCGAGTTTGTCAAGCTCACTTTGTTCACGGTAAGTCCTAGTGACTGTGTATTTTTTATTTGAGAAGGTTTTATTTATAAGTCTTTGGGTTTTGTAAAATCCACTAGGCTAAGTCGTATTGTTTTCGGGTTTCATGCAGGGGTCCCAAACTGCGATCCACAGCACCGCGACTATGTTCCTCACATTAACATGGGCTATCCTGGATCACAAAACTTGAAAGCAAAAGAAAAAGCTGTTCAGCGATATCAGCGGAGAATCAAAAGGCAAAGAGAATCAGAAATGCTTTGCTCTTCGACTTCTGCTGTGGGTCATGATGAAAGCATGGACTTCGAAGAGACTGTCACTGACGATAACCGTACTGCAGACAATGAAAAGGCCACACAAACTAACGCTACATGGTGTGACCAGGCAGCAAAAATTCAGCAGCTTGAAGCAGAGACAAAGAGACTGGCACAAGAACTTCAGGCACAACAACGGGCAGCTGTGTACTACAATGAGAAGAGCACACACCTCCAGAAGCTCTGAATAAAAATGAATTCACTTACCTAACACTGTTTTCATTCAAGAGTTTTCAGAGTTTTTATCCCTTTTATGTGTAATTTTGAGAAAATTCTTATTGTAGGGGATTTTAATGTACACGTTTGTTGTCCCACTCATCCAATGACCGCTGATTTTATTGAAACTCTGGACTCTTTTACTCTAACCCAGGCAATACAGGAACCAACCCATGTAAAGGGACATTGCCTAGATTTGGTTTTATCTTCTGGACTTAGTCCTGTTGGGTTTTTAACTAAGGATATCTGTGTGTCAGACCTCAAACTGGTTTTATTCTCTGTGGTTTTATCCCAGCCTTCTTTTACTGATCATACTCCAGTTTTTCGAAGGGTTTTCAATTCAATGTCTGCTAGCAAGTTTTTGGAGCTTTTTATTTCTGCATCTTTAACAGCCTTCAACCCAGATCTTAATCCTGTTTTTAACACAGAAGAGCTTGTCTCTCTTTTTAACAGCACCTGTGGAACCATCCTGGACTCTGTAGCTCCTCTAAAGGCAAAAAGCTCTAATAAAGAGCACCAGCCTTGGCTTACAGAGTCCATACATGTTTTAAAGAGATTATGTAGAAAAAACGAACATAAATGGAAAAAGACTGGGCTGGTGGTTTTTCACAACATCTGGAAAGACTCCATGAAAAACTACCAGAGGGCTGTTAAAGATGCAAGGGCAGCATTTTATTCTAATTTGATTTTAGTCAATCATTCTAACCCCAGAGTTTTATTTAAGGTTTTAGATTCCCTCACTAACCCCTCCCCCTCTTATTTTACTGACGCTTCTCAGGACACGTGTGAGAAGTTTTTAACTCATTTTACGAACAGGGTAATGGACATTCGGCAACAGATCTCTCCTCCTGAGAGCCATAAGCAGGATAGTTCTTCAGTATTTTAGCAGTTTTGAGCCGGTGTCCTTATCCTTTTTATCAGATATTTTAGCCCATATGAAACCAGCTACGTGCAGTCTTGATTTTATCCCCACCAGATTTCTCAAAGAGGTTTTTAACAAGGTTGGACCCAGTATTTTATCTATCATTAATAGTTCTTTGTCAGAGGGAGTATTTCCCTCTGCTTTCAAACACGCTGTCGTCCAACCCCTTTTAAAGAAACCAAACCTTGATCCCACTGATTTTAACAATTTTAGACCAATCTCAAAACTTCCATTTTTATCCAAACTTTTAGAGAAGGTTCAGTGTTTCCCACAGGATTTTAGGAGACTGTGGTGGGGGAGTCTCTGACCCTCGGCGGTTTTAATGTGTGTGTACGTTTTTAAGCGCGATGTATCACCCTTACAGTAAGTGCAGTTTGGGACCATGGACATGAACATACGCTGATAAATAAGAACTTACAAAGGCATATCAGAAATATTTTACATTTGATTCAGAAACAAAACCAAAAACTCACTCACTCACAATAATTTGAACAATTTACTGAACAACATTTCAACAACAGGTTATTTACACTATTTCCCGTGATCTGTGATCCGTTATCAGGCTACTGAGACTGTAGCCTACCGTTATTCTCTCACCTGAGTCAATGAGGTGTGTGTTTGAAGCTGATGAGAGAAAAGAGAGCAGGAGGATGTGAGTAGGTGAAAGGGAAGCAAAGTGGAAACCCTTTATATTGTTTTAACATCTTAAAAAAATATTTTTTGGGGATTAAGGGTCAGATTACGATTCTTCTTTTCTCTGCTCCCTTATCTGGATTTGGGAGTGTTGTGTTTTCATTCTGTTTTTTTTTCTACAGTGACTGCAGAAAATAGTCAAAATAAATAAAGATTCCTAAATTTGCTGCAGCCCACTTCATCACAAAATGTAACCTAAATCAATGCAAGATCATTTTCTGACTGATATTTCCTGATATTGCTGTGTATCTGGCTTTGAGAGAAATTCAGCTTCTTCCATGCTCTCTCCGTCTGTTGTGTTCACCATCTTACGCTGACGTCACTACAAAACTCGAAGAGCGCACATGGTTACTTAATATGCACGTACTGATTTGCATTGACCATATATGGTTATGTTCGGGCACGCTGAAGGAGGGAAAGGAGGCGTGCTCACCACATTCACGCTTTTCTCGGCGCGGTGTGATTTATCACGGAGAATAGCGTGCAGCCGTGTGTACGCAGAGTCTGATAGATCTGAAAAGAGTGTTGGTCGTATCCACGTTTTGCCTTTTCGTCGTAAGTGAAACTTAAGAGGACTTTTACACGCTGTAATAAATGTAGGCCCCAGGAGAGGAGAATATGAAATAATAAGTCGCGTCAGCTCGTTGGTATTGTACAGGTGATTGTACTGTGTGCCTGCACTGACTCTGAATGCGCGGTGATAATGAAACTCTGGAACCGAGACGTGCGCGATGCAGCCGTTCCTCTTCCCGAGAGGCGGGCAGACAGCGCAGTGAGATACTGTGTCCACGGCCGCAGTTAGCATGGCCGCTAATGCCCAAAAAAGAAGTTGCACGTACCTCAGAGTCAGACGCCTCGCTCTAACGTCGCTGGAATCTGGTTCGAGCCAAACGTAACAGGTAAAGAGCGACGTCCATGAGTGTGACCAGTGCGCGCGCACTCTTGTTCTCGCTTGTTTACGTGCGGTAGGAAAGTACAGCTGTGTAATGGTCTGACAGAGTGACGGATCGTATTTTTTGTCTCCATATGAGACTGTGGCGGAGCCAAATGAGACTGTGGCGGGCCGCCACAGTCTCATTAATTAATGGGAAACACTGAGGTTGTTTCTTCACAGCTTTTAAGTTTTATGTCTGAAAACAACCTCTTTGAGAAATTTCAGTCTGGTTTTAGAACAGTTCACAGCACTGAGACAGCCCTCCTCAGAGTGACCAATGATCTTCTTTTAGCAGCAGACAGAGGGGAGGGTTCAATCTTAATCCTTTTAGATCTCAGTGCAGCTTTTGACACAGTTGACCACGCTTTTTTAATTAAACGACTCAAAAACTGGGTGGGTATCAAGGACACTGCACTTAGCTGGTTTCAGTCTTATCTTTTAGAGCGAACCTTTGTGGTCACCATAGGCAATCACAGCTCCTCTACTTCCACCATTGCCTGTGGTGTACCGCAAGGTTCAGTTTTAGGTCCAATTTTATTTTCTATTTATATGCTGCCCCTTGGCCATCTGATTCAGCGCCACCAGGTCTCCTTTCACTGCTATGCAGATGACACACAGATATACCTTCCCTTGAGACCTGAGGACACACAAGGCCTAGCTGCTGTCATGAACTGTCTCAATGATATCAATTGTTGGATGGCAGAAAATTTTCTTCAACTAAACAACTCAAAATCCGAAATAATTCTCTGTAACATACCAAATTCCCCCCTGATACATTCCTCTCTCGGTCCACTCTCATTAAACATTAAACCTTCAGCCAGAAATCTAGGAGTCATCTTTGACTCCGAACTCACCTTCTCCACCCACATCAATAAAACCATCCAGACTTGTTTCTTGCATCTGCGCTCCATTTCAAAAATCAAACAAATACTCACCCCTCCAGATCTTATAAAAAGAAATTCATGCCTTCATTTTTTCCAGACTGGACTACTGTTACTCCCTCATACCTGGCTTAAACAAAAAATCTCTCTCTCGCCTCCAACTAGTACAGAATGCAGCAGCTAGGCTTTTAACTGGTTTTAATAGACGGCATCACATCACACCAGTTTTAGCCTCCCTCCACTGGCTTCCTGTCAGTTTTAGAATTGATTTTAAGATTTTATTGATCACTTTTAAAGCTCTCACAGGACGTGCTCCTACTTACATTTCTGAGCTTTTAATTAAATATGAGCCAGCTCGCAGCCTCAGATCCTCTGGCGAAGGTCTCCTGGTCATTCCAAAGTCGAGGCTCAAAACTAAAGGTGACAGAGCTTTCTCTGTCAGAGCTCCTCGTCTTTGGAAGGACCTGCCAGAGGAGATAAGGCATGCAGAGTCTGTTGGTTCTTTTAAATCACTTTTAAAAACCCACTTTTATAGGCTGGCTTTTATGTGATGCCGTCTTTCGTCTTTCATTCTTTCATTTTTTGCTCTCTTATTTATTTATTTATTTATTTATTCTTATTTTTCGTTTATCTATTTATTTATTTAGTTTTTCTCTATCTTATTGTTCTTACCTTTTTAAATCCACCCTCCATATTTATATGTACTTATTTTTTATTCTATTTTATTACTGTAATTACCTTATTCTAATCCTGATTTTACCGAACTTTGATTCACGCTTGTTTCACTTTCAATCTTTTCACTTATACCCTTTAGGCCTTTAATTGTTTTATCGTTTGCTCATATCTATGCTTTATTATCATTATTCTGTTCATATTTATTTTTCAATTTTATATATTTATATTTTATGTTGTAACTATCTTTTATTGCACTTCCCATTGCCTTTTCCTCCTTTGTCTCACTGAGTTTGTTTTAGCTTTTATCCCAGTCCTCATGGTCTCATTTTACGTTGTATGGTTCCTGTATTGTCTGGGTCCCTGACTATGCTTCCTGTTGCCCTCATACATGATGTCTTTCTCCACAAGTGCCTCTTGAACTGTGTGTTTTGTTTTTGTGCTTGTTGTTGTTTGTGTTTATGTAAAAGCACTTTGTAAACTTGTGTTTTTAAAAGGTGCTATATAAATAAAGTTATTATTATTATTATTATTATTATTATTATTATTATTATTATTATTATTATTATCACTGCAAACAACCTGAGCAACTAAAGTATTTCACAGGTGTGTGCTTAGAGGTTGAATGTCACTAACCAAAAATATGATTTAAAATGAAGGACAATTTTCTTCAAAGTGTATTTGGCCTTGATTTAAGCTGATAAGAGAAAGAAATCTTACAATGGGAAAGGGTGCACTTTGTGCAATGAAAATTAGATTTATAATCTGATATTAAGTACAACTTTGCAATTTAGTAATTTTAATATAGTATTAATTTTATCTGCTCAAATTTAGGGCAAATACCCTTGCAAATTTGTACATATTTGTACATGATGTTGGTAAATATTTGTGTCAGCAAGCTGTCAATCCCCTGATTTGAGTTACACAATCCATATTACTATCATTTTTGTTCTCAGGGCTCAGAAGTCAACAAATATTTGACTGGATAGTTAAAGTGGTGTCTGCTCGTGAACTGCCCTCCTTCTGCAAGACACTGAGCATCACAGACAAGGTCCTTCTTCTTTTAATGAAGCTGAGACTGGGACTGCAGAACAAGGACCTAGCGTACAGGTGAGATTCATTGCTGAGTGTGGTATTTGATCTTCATTATTGAAAGTGGAACATTTCAAAGTTATCCTTTCTTTTACATCACAATAAAACATAATCATAATTTCTATTCTTTTTTTGTTGTCTTCTCTTTTTTCAGGTTCAGGTTAAGTCCTGACCAAGTGACAAAGATAGTGATCACAGGCAGTTCTATAATGGCTGATGCCCTTCAGTTCTTGATAGTGTGGCTAGAAAAAGGAGCAATGATAAGAAACCTGCCTAAAGCTTTCTTGCACACCAGAGCATACAAAACACTTGTGTCATAATTGACTGCAGTGAGATTTTCATACAGCGGCCATCAAATTTGCTAGCTCGAAATATCGCATACTCCAAATACAAACATCACAACACATTGAAGCTGTTGGTGGGAATTACTCCATCAGGGGCAGTTTGCTTTCTGTCTAAGTGCTGGGGAGGGCAGGTATCAGACAAAGAGCTGACAATCAACAGTGGGTTCCTGGAACAGCTTGAGCATGGTGACCAGGTAAACTGCTTCTTTTTAGAACCTATAAACCTATACCCCCCATGCAAAGTTGTGACAGTTGTACCATCATTTACTTATTACTCTTATGATTATATTGAAGGTTATGGCAGATCGTGGGTTTCTTATTCGAGAAGAACTTCTCTGCAGAGGAGCAAGCCTTGTCATCCCTGCATTCACAAAGGGCAAAAATCAGCTCAGCAACAAGGAAGTCATCAATTCAAGAAAAATAGCCAATGTCAGAATTCATGTGAGTTGAAACAGTTTTTGTTTCATGGTTACTTATTTCCAAAATGTTTGACTTAAAGTGGCTCAAGAAAGAATAACTCAAAATGATTAAAGATGTTGTTTATTAACTTTTACAATATTCAGTCTGTTTAGATTCATAAACATATGATCAGATATATACAAATTAGGCTCCAAACTTGCATAAACATACACTTACAATCATAATCAATATTTTTTGAATAACATTCTGAAAACATTAAGGCTGGGATACAGTAATTTAAGAACATTCCGTCTTGTCTCAAAAATAGACATTCTTTAAAAATACAAAAGTGCATGCTTTTGCCAAAGTGCCCTGTTGAAAATAGCCAACATTTCATTTGCCTCATAGCATAATTGCAAATGCCATTTTTTTATTTTTTGGGGGGGAAACATTAAAAAACTTTTTTTCTGGTAAAAATATACTAATTACAGCAAATATCACAATTTGGCTAAAAAATGACATTGGCAATTATGCAATGAGGCTGATATGTAAAATGCAAAGTAATACAAACCCCTGCTGATTTAAAATGTTTATTTTATTACTTCCTTCAACAGGTCGAACGTGCGATAGGTTGCATGAAGAAGTTCCAGATCCTTAACACAACGTGGGATCTCGGACTGGTAAAGAGTGCGGACAACATCGTCACCATCATTGCAGTGCTTGTCAATCCACTCCCTCCACTGGTGAAATAAAAGATTTATTTGTTGTAAAACTTGTCTTCTGCATCACTGTTTTGTTTACATTACTTTGCAGACTCTTGTAACACGATGAACATGGGTAGGAAATAGGAATAGAAGAAGTCATGTAATCTGCAAGCAGCTGATACCCAAAACTGGGGGTCAAATGGAATTCTTTCAATAGCAATTCCAGCTTTTGTGTAGATGACAAAGTTGCACCACTGAGCGCCAGTAATGGCCATTTGTCCTTGCACTTGGTAGTAGTACTCATGGTCGTGTTTGAGTTTTAGGGCCCCATCATGCAATCTGCTCATGAACTTTTCAGATTTTGCTGCCTCAGTTGGGAATTTGTCTCTTGCACTGCATGGGCATTTTACCTCGATGACTCCCCAATTGCTAACATCTGTGCTATCATAACAAACTCTGTCAGGAGTGGCAGCTAGGATGGGTTCTTCTGGGCTGATGTACAACCCACATTCATGTACTCTGACATGTCTTCTTTCCGCAAGTCCTTTGTAAATTTGAATGGCAATGCTTTCATTTTCTTTTCCCCAAGTAAACATTTTTTTCTGAAAATCTGTGGGGGGCTTCGGATGAAGGAGGTCACGTGCAACAAGCTCTGGTTTGTTTTTTTTTTACAGCTCATTTTCTTGCAGATTTTCCCAAAATTTGAAGCTGTTAGTCTTGAGTACTTTAGCTGAAACCATTTGGGACAATCAGATTATTGTTTTGTTTCATTCTGAAGTTTATTTGCCTGATCATATGTCACAGAGAGTGAATCTATATAAAGTTTATATTGAGCTGAGATCTCTTGATGAGTCTTCCCCCACTTTTGGAGCCTAGTACCACTAAATGGGAATGGTGGTAGACCAGGAGATTCTTTGGCATGTAGGTGGCTGAGCTGTGGTTTCTGAAGTGGTGTTACCAAAACCTGGAAGGGACCAGCTTCGTCCTTTATGGGTGCAGAAACATCTGTATCTGTAAAACAGAAAAATGAATGTTTTTGAAAAGAGGAAATGCAAGAGATGCTAACTTTGTATACCAGTAGCTTTTTAGAATGTATGAGCAGGTGAACAAATTAATAATTCAGAATAAGAGGTGAGGTGCATCTGAATTTAATAGATGCCAATGTGCTTAGACATTGATCTTCATCAGTGCTGTATGACAGGTGTGCAAAGCATGGAATTTAAATACAGTTAAATAAGTAAATGATCACACGATCTGTATTTAATTGGCATGCTTTGACCACATATGTCATACTGCTTTGATGAAGGTGTTAAGTCGAAACACGTGTGTCTATTAAATTCAGGTACACCACTGATTTTCTTATTTCTTGTTAATATTAAATATTTCAATTCCAAGAAAACATACAGATGGGTTAACACTGGGGCTGGGCAATTATGGTAAAAATAAGAATCCCAATTATTTTAAGTGATATTGAAATCACAATTAATATACACAATTATTAATTTATTCAAAAACTTCAGTACTGATTTAAAGACAACTTTAAAGAACCAGCAAGTGGCACATACAGTATTATTGATAAACATAAGTCACACACACTTGCTGTGGCTGCACATGGAACACAGAAGAGCTATGAACTTGCATGCAAGAACAGGAACTTGCATACATCTACACTGTGTGGCATATTAATTGTTTTTCTTCGATTATATTGTTTTTATGATTGTCAGATAGCAAAATTGAAATCACGATTAAAATCCTATTAATTGTCCAATTGTTAACACAAATTGGTAAATATCAAACATATTATATAGATATATACGCGTGTGTGTGTTTGTGTGCATGTATATATGTAAGGAGCGAAAGAGAGATAAGGGTAGTAACTCGAGTAGAAGAGTCAGTCAGCTGTCACTTGTATTGTTACCTGAGTGTTCTTTGCCAATTGTGGGGCCACCTTGTGGTTAAATAAAAACACAGCAATGCAGGCCACAGAACAAATACTTAAAGATAGACCAGTCTCCTCCTCTAAGTGTGGCTGGTCAACTGTGGGAATACAAGGATGGTTTAAAATGACGCACGCACGCACACACACACACACACACACACACACACACACACACACACACACACACACACACACACAAATCTTATTCATGTTCTTCTGTGTTAACATTTGTCAACTGTTTAATTTTGAGAGTTTCAGACAGTTGTAACTGTAATTCAAACTTGACCTACCATCCTGCATTGGAAGAGCGGACTGCTCATCATCCCTATCATCATTCCTGCTGGTAGAAGCTGTGGCTGACTGTGACTCTTCTTTTTTTAAAAAAGAAGCTCTGGATATCTTTGCTTCTCTTCATATCTTAATATCCCTGGGGGAATGTAATTCAATCAGTCAGTCATGCAACCAATCAATCATTCAATCAACCAGTCAGTCATTTCACTTCTAAGTATAGCTATAACTATTTCAAGAGGGATCATTGTCGAATTGAGTTTAAATCAGTCTACAAATTAAAGGTGTTCATGGGGCCCTGGGACCCTTTAAATAACAACTTTGACTTTGTTAAAACAGTTCAAAAAGCAAGGAAGTGTCAACAATAGGTATAATTATGTTTTTTACTCTTAATAGCACATTCAACACACATTGTGTCTCTAACATTTGTGGCATTTGAATGCAAGTTGATCTGCCTATTGTCTAAAACATGTGAGCTGCGAAAATGAGCCAAGGCCTTAATCTCTAAGAGAAAAAAAGTCTCTAAACAGCATTCAAAACACAGCAAATACAGTGCTGGATAAAGTGCTGTAACAACCTTAACCCTTTCAAGGCCAATATCATAAATTATAGCCAGAAAATTCTTATTTTTTGGAGCTGAAATGTTTGTTTCACTTTCTGCTAAAACACTAAACTTATCAAAATGTCAATAAAATTCAACATATGGATTTGTTGTCTCTCATCTGATACATTAGGTGTTTTTGGCAACTGATAATCCATTAGAGGACATTTTTATATTTTATCTGATTGTATCCAGATGTTTTTATTGTAATTTGTTGATCATATTGAGTAGATAGAGGTATTGTAAAAGTATGTATCAGACATGATACAGTTGGCTTTATAGGGTTATATATGTAAAGAATGTCAAACCAATCAATTTACAGTTTTTAATGTTTTTGTTCTAGATTAGTTAGTATTTTAGTTGTGACTGTAATAAAAAATAATTTGCAGTTGAAGACATGCAATATTTTAAACTGCATGGTGTCCAGATTGCCCCCCCCCCCCCCCCCCCCCCCCCCGGCACTGCACATAAGCCCTTTTGATTAACTTCATGACTGTCATATTTAATTTCATACACTGGTTAGTGAAAAATAAAACATCCGCTTTAGATATTGAACATACACATCAGCAGAATAACCCCGGTCTTCAGTCTAGAACCGTTTCAAATTCAGTTTATCCTATTAACAACAACAAAAAAAAGCTACTGACGTTAATACCAACTTGGTTTGCAGGCTGCTGCTACACTAGCTAACTTAGTGCAGTATCTCATCTTTTAGCTGCTGCTACTTATATAAAATTTGCTAAATAAAGTTTTCCTACACATTCAGAACAAATCACGACAAAATTAAACATTAAATACCATATCTTTCAGTTGTCTTCATCCGTTTTCATCCGCTGAAATGAATGCTTCTCTCTCTGTCCTGCCTCGTCGTAGCTGCAGGTGACACGGAGATGCAGCGTGCTCATCTCATGGCTCCACTGACCCCAGATCTGCATGGTCACTAGAAAAACCCCCGCTGATCTGAAATCAGCTCTCTGCAGCCTCAGTCCGACCATATCGTAGTTAGGGTTAGGGTTAGTTCATATGCTTAGTTCATAGCTTCAAAGTGTCAAACTGACTCTAGATCAGTCAGTCAGCCATGCCCATTGATTGACAGCGTTTCTCTTGTTTTTGTGTTGACGAACTTGGCCAACTACCTATCGGACCTGGGGTGGCAACAGGGGTGGCTAGTGAGATTTCAGGGGTGGCACCTGCCACCCCAGGCCACCCCCTAAAACCGCTACAGCAGCAGTGAGGGTGTTTGGTGTGAGCGCCCCGGGCTTCTGCTGCACAAAAACACTGCTATAGGGGTAATCTCTGCCCTAAACCTTGTGATAGGACCCAACTTGTTCCATCCCGGAGTATCACTTTAAGAGGTAAAAATACCTGATAAATGCTGTCAGTATACGCTCTGTTAATGAAGGGATATTACAGGAACGTTTTGTAGCACAAATTTAACGCTATTAAGGTCGATTTTAACAAAAAGTGCCTCTGTTCTCATGATGTGAAAATAGTTAATAGAAATTTAATGAGGAAAAACTGATTTTCTATTGCAGTTTTAACTTTTCAGTAGAGGGTAGGTAAGACAACTAAAATTAATTAAATAAGATCTATGTTTTTATTTTTTCCACAGTAAAGATGTAATTCGCCTTGTAATATATAATTTAAACAAGGAAAAGTTGCTTCATAAGTAAAGCAGTTAACTGCAATGTTTATTTCATTATATTTTTGAATAATGCCCTTCAATATCCAGCAGAGATAAGATTTAGTATTGCATTTTCAGTATTCCTATATTGTTATCTCAATATGAAATAATCATGAATTATTCTGGAAAGGAAAAGTATGTAATTATATAAGAGATTTTCATCATAAAATGAGGTAAAGACACCTGCTCAAGTTTTTGATACAGTATAATTGAAGGAGGGGATGTTTGAATAAGAATAAGCAATCAGATATCTAACATTTTTCAAATTTGTTTTATTTTTTTCAGTTAGCAGTACATAACTTTTAAAATGGGGGGGGGGGGGGGGGGCTTTCATCATGAAGTCCTACTTAAATGCTTTTTGTATTGTGTTTAATGAGAGATATACTTACATTGACATTACTAATAAGGCTGTTATGCTAGTCATTATCACCCTAAAACTAGCAAGATACTTCCTACAGTAAAAAGAAATGTAGACAAAAGTAGGTTTTTTGTTTGTGTTTGTCAGTTGTTTTGACTGTACATTTCGGCCATATGTCTTTCTTACACCTAAAGGAACAAGAGAGACTCAGAAACCATAGATATTATTTTTTCTTTTGGAATCAAGTGTTTATGAAATCAGTTGTGGAGGCAGGTAAGAACTCACATCAGCAATAATTTTTGTTTGTATTATTGCCAAGATACTTATTGAGACACTTGCCTTTTACAGGTTGATCAGCGATCTTCACAGACTGCACTGAACGAAGGTTTACATGCCAATTGCCCCTGCTCCTTCAGAGCCTGGAATTCACTCAAATCTCATTTATCAAGAAAACATTCAACTGAAAAATCTGCAGCAGGAGTAATTTGCTTTATCTGCGAACTTTGCAGTTCTACTCTCTCCAGTGAAAAGGACTATTTTCAACATCTTGGATGTCATCTTAGGAAGAACGAAACAGTGCACTGTGTCTTTAAAGAGTGCAACTTTTCCACAAATATATATGGAACATTTGCATCACACAGATCACGACAACACACAGCACATTCTTTAAGTGATTTTCGGGCACAAATTATACGCAACTGTTCAAATCAGTCAGATGATGTTCCTGAAGCAACTTGTATAAGCCCAGAAGAATCAGAGTGTGCCAGCCAGTTTGAACCTGAAGGGTTAAAAGATGAAGAAATTGAACTGAAATTAGGTCACCTTTTACTGAAATTAGAGAGTATTTACAAAGTGCCAAGCAAGCGCATCACCGAAGTTGTTACAGACCTTCACTTCATATCCACTTTGGTGTCGGGTCCTGGCATAACAAAGACTGTTAAGTCCTGTCTAAGGAAGCACAGTTGTGATCTTGATGATCAAATAGTAACAGATTTAGTTCAGCAGTTAAGTTAGCACAGCATTGAGAGCTGGTGGTCCTCTTTCCACATCTTATAAAAGACGAGAGTTTTTTAAAAAGACATTTTAAGTGGTGGAACCTGTTGAGTATTTTCTGGACAAGAGGGAAGGTCGATCTTTGCAGTATGTTCCAATTCTTCAATCATTGTCACAAATATTAAGTATTAAAGATATACAGGAGAAAGCTTTCATCTGCTCGCAAACTTCTCATAAGAGACAGTATAAAGCCGCGTTTCCACCAAGCAGTCCGGGTCGGTTCGTCTCGGTACGGTGCACTTTTAGCGGCGTTTCCACTGACTCATCCCGGGACGGATCCCTAAAACCCGAGACGAGCCGTCCCACTTTTTTGGGACCCTTTCGTATGGGTGCCAGACTGAACCAATCCACTCTCGGGAGGTGGAGCAACACACTGCAGACAGTTGATTGGTCAAAAGAATCGTCACTTACTCCGACAGCGGCTGCATTTCTTCCTGGCGGCACACAGACTTCTCTGAAACGAAGCTTGTTTGCACTTTGTTACAGAGAGTTACATGAAAATCACAGAGAGGATGAAATGCTGCATGTCTTCCATCTGTGCTCTTTGTTTACTGTGTCGCGTTTTCTTCTTTGTTGGATTTAATAGCAGGGTAAACTGCTACGGCATCGCGCTATTGTTTACCAGCTGCGGCTTCCGGCATCCGGCTTAAACGCCGCCCACCACGAGAGGGCACAGTTTGCTGTGGAAACGCAAACGGGATCAGACTTAACTGTCCCAAACCGTCCCAAACCGTACTGAACCGACCCGGACTGCTTGGTGGAAATGCAGCTTAAGACATTTCATGATGGAACTCAATATAAAGAATGTAACGTAAGTCAGGCTGGGACCTGGTTTCGCAGCTCTGACCTAGTCTCCAACTTTAACCCCCCCAAGGAAGGAGAGGTAATAAAGCAAGTTTTGGAAAAACAGACCTCTGCGCTAAAAGTGGTTTTCTCCCCAAGTCTGCCTCATCCCTTCCTCTGATGTTTGCAAGACTATAAAACATTAAGACATCGCTGTAAATTCGAAGACTTTTTGTTGACACCTGGCGGACATGTGAAACTGTACAAACATCCTTCTCTCAGGGAGAGACTGGAGAGACCTCTCAGCCTCCACCTAGTATCTTGTGACCCTTGACCTTTCTCTCTGGGAACAGGAGAGAAGGAATGCCAGGAGAAGATCTGCTCCCCACCTTCTCCTCAAAGACAAAGACTCTTTAATTCACACAGTTGAGAACAGCACAAAAATGATGTTTTTACACTAAAACTTACATGTACATCTTCACCTTTGCAAACATGTACTGTGTAATGAGAATCATTGATAATGTGCGTGTGAAAACTGCTGTCTTCCCATTGTAATATCTTGGTTTTTATTTTATTGGGTTCTTAAAGAGGAAAACCTATCATGTTTGGTCTTGATGTGAAGCTTAAATCATAAGAAATGTGATTTTGACTATTACATGTAGGAATCTCTTTACAGCTTAAAGTTATAGTTAGTTAGTGATCTCTGGAACAATCTGGTCCACGTGCAGAAAGATGAGACGTGGAGGGGCGTCAGCCTAAAGTGACCTCACTGACTCGGCGGGAAAAGCTGAGTAAAACTCCACTCCAGGACAAGAACATTGGCTCTGGCTCTCTTCTTCTACCCTTCTACACGAAGGCTCTTCTCTTTCCCTCTACTTCTTTCAGAAGGATCTTCTCCTTCTGCTCCTCAACTGGCAACGCACATGCCAACTCTAAGCTCATCACCGGCTCCAGACTCTACAGGCTGAGACGTAAGTCACCTCAGCCCTACTGCATCCAGTCATCTATCGGTGCCTGGGTCTCTCCCTGAGACACCCAGCTGATCGACGGGGATTCCCCCTCATGCGCTGACGTCAGGAGACGAGCGCTGCTCACTGCTTTCCCTGCGGTGATTCAACTTTGGAACTCTGCCAAAGTTTCAACCCGACGCCCGGCATCATCGCCGTTGTTCCAGCCGCTACTGCCGCTGTGAGAATCGACTCTACGGACTCAACTCATCGGACATCACCTCCGTGACGCTCAGATGACCTGCAGCAGGCCTCCAGCCTCTCCATCACCCCTCAACGGACATCCGCAGACATCTGCAGCGGGACCCAGCCACCTCTGTCGCCCCCTCCGCTCTCACCATCGGCCTCAGGACTTGTGTAAGACAATCTTGCATTTACTGGTATATCGTGGTCAATGCCCCAGAGATCTTTGGTGGGTTAGTTAGATTTATGTGGGTTGGTTTATGTCATTTTATTCCCTTTACTCCGGTTTTTATGATCAGTTTCACTTTCCATTCATCGATGCATTTATCCTTTTATATCTTTCACCTGTTCATTTATTCATGCACATTTTTCCTCTTTTAGTTAGTACATAAACTTTTCATATATAAAGAAATTGCTTCTGTCTTTGTGTGGTTGAAATTAACGGCCTCTGTACACCGTTCAAAAGAATTCACGGTTGATGTAGCGGCCTTTTGATATTGAGACCTGATAATTAATAATTCTATGAATTATTAAATCACAAATTCTTACAGTAAACCTTTCTAGAGTTTCCCTGTTTTCTCCAAAACTGGGTGGTGCCCCGACTTAAATTTAAACTCGCATATTGTAAGTTTAAATGTCTTTTGAAAGTTATACTTTCGCTCCGGTGGAATGCTGGCATTCTGCTGTTAATAATTAATTAGTCATTCTTTGACACCGATTCACGCTACAAGAAAATGCACTTTTGTCAAGAGAGGATATAACTCTTCTCCTCTTCCTCTACATTGACGATCTTGAGATTTGCAACCCACTGGGAACATCCCGAAAAAAGCACAAGATCACAGCAGTTTACTGGGTATTGGCTAATATTCCACCACATTGACACTCTACTTTGAAGTCAATTCATTTAGCATTGCTTTGCAAGGCTGTGGATGTAAAGAAGTATGGTTATGAGGCAGTGCTGGAGCCCCTGTTAAGAGATCTTGTTCATTTGAAAGAGGTGGGGCTGTTTCTTTCTGTTCTTGGAAAAAAGGTAAAAGGCACACTAGTTAGTGTAATAGCCGAAAATTTGGGTGCCCATTTCATTGGTGGCTTTTTGGAAAGCTTTTCTGGCTCTTATGTTTGTCAGTTTTGTTTGGGATGTCTACCGGAGTTTCAGAAAAAAGAAGTGAGAACAGGATCATTCCAAGCAAGATCAAAGCAGGAACATTCCCTTCATGTACAAACAGGGTTAGAAAGTTCAGCTTCCATTCATTGTTTTGGTGTGAAAAGACAGTGTGCCTTGACTAATAAATTGAAATATTTTCATGTTTTGTCTGGATATCCACCAGACTTCCTCCATGACCTCTTCGAGGGAATTGTACCTCTGGAGCTGGCTTTGTGTTTAAATGTTTTCATCAAGAAAAAATACTTTTCTTTGACCCAACTCAATGACCTGATCAGAGAGTTCCCCTACAAGTCGAGTGACAAAACTGATAGCCCACAACCTGTTCCACTGACATTTGCCACCAAGAATAGTGTAGGTGGAAATGCTCATGAAAATTGGAGTCTGTTGCGTCTGCTTCCTTTCCTCATTGGAGTCAAAGTGCCAGAGAATGAACCAGCATGGGATCTGCTAATGAACCTCAAAGACATTGTTGAACTGGTGGTTTCTCCAATTCACACAGATGACATAATTAGACACCTTGACACAAAGATTTCAGAACACAGACATCGATACTTGCAGGTTTTCCCATAGGCAAAACTATTGCCAAAGCACCATTTCCTTGAACATTATCCACATTTGATTCAAGCATTTGGACCCATGTAGGGCAGTGGACGATGCGCTTTGAAGCAAAACGTAAATTTTTCAAGCAAGTTGTTCGACATACCAGCTGTTTCCGCAATATTCTACTGACTCTTGCTATTAAGCATCAGTTGATGCTTGTTTATCACCTGCATCATACAGACATTCTGAAGCCTGCTCTCAGTGTCTCAAGTCTTTCCAATGTCCCTGTTGATGTGCTGAAGGAAAACATACAGGAAGCAGTGCAAAAATTTTTTTCCAGGGGAGACGTACATCCAGGTGGCCAATACAGTGAACTGCTATGGCACCACATACTCAGTGGGAATGATTTTGCCCTATGGATCCACTAGGGGACTTCCTGATTTTGTTGAACTCAGTCTAATCTTTGTTTTGCATGGCCAACCTGTATTTGCTGGCAAGTGTCTTGGTTCCTGGTACAGTGAGCATCTTGGGGCTTTTGAGCTGGAATCGACTAGACAAGTGACAGTGCTCCATCTACAAGAGTTCACAGACTACTACCCTCTTGTTGCCTATGTTGTTGAGGGGAAGCGATATGTCACCTTGAAGCGCCACATTCCCATACAGGATTAGGTATATGGTAGATTTTATAAATTTCAGTTCTATTCCACTTCACTTGTGTCCAACCTTCTCCTTTAAATGATCTTAAAATTTCCTTCAGAAAACACCTCCATGAAACAGCGATATACAGTAGAAGGGTACATGTCCTATGTCTTTTTGGTGTCTGTAACTAAAAAGATTCATCATATACTGTCTCTATCTGCCTCTTGCACACTGTTGGTTTATGTATTAAATTTTTGTGCTGTTTGCTCTTGCTTCCTGATTACATAGTATCTCTGAAGGGTTCTGACAGCCTGAAGCATTATGGATAAGTTCACATTGATGATAGATCCAAAAACTTAAAAATGGATTTTTGAGAAACACTGACAAAAGCACACAGACAAACAAGGCAGAAGAGCAGATAACTTATCTTGACTTGTATTACAGTCCATGGATATGATAGAATAATATTAAAACTGTTACTGAAATAATTATATCAATTACAGGATTGAAAACAATTATTTTTTATATTAGACTTTTAAAATCACAAACTTATAAATTGCTTTAGCATAGCAACTAAAAGAAGATAGATACAAAAAAAAAAAAAAACAACTACACAAACAGTCACTGTAAACACATCCTGTAGACCATTAGAAAAAGAAATTAAACTCAAACAACCTGAAAATCCATGTGTGAAGACCATCTTGGCAAAGGAGTCACAGCTGTTTAACATTATTTAAAAAAAGCTTTAGAAGGAGAAAAATAAATAAATAAATAAGGCAGAAGTAGATGGTAACAAAAGGTCAACAATAGATATAGGGAATGAATGGGGGTAAAAATGGTTAGAAGACACAGTATTGCAAAAAAAGACGTAAATTCAATGAAGCCAAACAGAAACAAGAGAAAATCAGTGGAAAAGAGAAGTTAGTAGTATCCTAAGAGTAGCAATAGGTTGATAAAGTTCTATTTAAATAATTGTTAATCAATTACTACTTTGTATTCATACTATGGTAGAAATTGAGCACTCACTGATTTGTTGTTAGGTTGTATATTACTCTTCTACAGTATAGTTTTGGACCAGTGCTTATTTTTTAAGGTACTGATTCAAAGCAAAATTTTGATTTTTTTTTTTATTATTATTTCTGTTATCACTAATTTATTTTTTCCTTTCCAACAGAAAGAATGTCTGCAAGACTTTAGGTCATACTGCTAGAAGAAGTACGCAAACTCTCTCTGCCCTCTGGAATACCACAGACAGTAGAGGAATTAAAGACTGTTGTAAGAGACACATTTGAAATCTAGCAAGATTTCAATTTGCAGTACCAGGACTAAGATTTTGATGGACAATATTTCACTCTACTCCAAACCACTGAAATAAAGGATAAAGACACAATCAAAGTGGTTCCTTTGGAACAAGTGGTCACTTTAATATTGGATGATTCTCTGAATACTTCAGGACTCAACGAGAGCCTTGAGAGCAGTTGCACTGATTCATCTGAGGATGCTGGTTCCTGTTGTGCTGCATCTAATGACACCTTTATTCTGAGCTCCTCAGGAAGTGACTCTTCTCTTCGTTCTGAGTCTTGGCCTGCCAAGTTTGAGGTTCCCACATTTTCCTTTGACACTGAACTTATTCTGCAAGCTGCTAATGAAGCTTGCAAGAAGGATGGAACCCTGCTCAGCAATCCTGCTGTAAAATCCAACATTCTGGATAAACTTGCAGAGACCATCTTTGTGTACACTGCCTATCCTTCTCAAGCACAGAGGGAACAGGTTGCAGAGGCCCTGGTTAAGAAACATCCATGTTTGAAAGTAGTGCTGCACAATTTGGGGAAAAGGTGCGATTTGCGATTAGGTGGACAATATTGCGATTGCGATTGTGCTTGCGATTTAACAAAAAAAGTTGTGTCATGATGAGTCTACAGACTTGCTTGGTTATCATGGAGAAAAATCTGAATTGCATGTGCTGACATTGCGATTGCGATTGCGATAACCTCTTTTGCGATTACGTAATTGCATGTGCTGACATTGCGATTGCGATTGCGATAATCGTGCAGCCCTATTTGAAAGATCCGGTGTCCTTCAATGGCTTATACGCTTGGCACAACAGTTTAAAGCATAAACTTGGCAATTACAGAGCAAAGGTGAAACATCTTGGATTACCAGAGCTGAATGTTAACTGCTTGAAGAGGAAACCAGCTGAAGAAAGAACTCCAGCAAAAAACTTAAAAAAGGCAAAGAAGTCGGAGGTTAACTATCTCCCACCACATCCCAAAGGTGAAACTGATGCAACCCTTGAAAAAGAGAGAGTGGAGCTTCTCTATGAATATAAGAAGAAAGACAACAACAAACTCATCAGTGAGAAGATGGCAAGAACATTCTCACTGCGTCGGATCGATGTCATCCTGAGTAAACCACCTGTGATTGACTCTCGAGCCAGATGGCCTGCCCTCTTTGAGCCTTCTCAGGTATGATTATTTAAATAATGTATCCTGGGATAGCTAATTTTTTGTGGCCAAGCCTTTATGTATTTTGTGACAGTTTTGATTTCATTAAATACCTTCATCGTGTACTCAAAGCAACATTTAAAATGAACCCCAAAATGGAACCACGCAGCAGAAACTGGTTGTTTGGATGCACCTGCATGGTAGTTCCATTTGTATGTGGATGCATATATGCTTCATTTTGAGAATAATCAGCTAAGATAACTCATGTGATTCAACTACATTTGAAAAAAATTGCACAATCTAAACTGGTGATGCTGTTGAAAAAATTAAATTGTAATTACCCAGTACCATTGAGGGAATTGTAAGAAAAAAAAACTTTTACCAGAAAAAAAAAAATAAAAATTACATTTACCTTAAATATATGGAACATAGATTGTTTACACTAAAAGCACTGATTTACTTGTTTTACTTTGGTTAGCAGCTTCATTCACTAAACACAACCCTGGCATTTGACCAACTAAAGCTGTGGTTTTAGGTGTGGCATTCTTTTTAGCTTAGAGGCTATTACTGTAGTACAAGTATTTTGTTTTGCCCTATAGTTTGCAGATTACTTTCTACATATGGAAATATTTCTGTCTGTTTGCCCATTTATCTTTCTTAGATTGAGGAAGAATTCCGAAGGATCACTCTTAAGCCCTTACAGTCAACATTCCTGGGGAAGTTGGATCAGCACTCTCCTACACTGTTGAACCTGTACAGAAGAAAGGGAGGAGCAGCTGGGAAGAAACTTATTACCACACTCGAAATGCTAAATGAAGCACGTACTCATAAGTATTTAATCATTTTATTGTAACTTTTCTGATGTCTGTCCATAGCACCAACTAATGTCCATTATTTTTGTAGGATAACAGCATTGAGTCCCGAAGAGAAGCTGTGATCAGAGGCTTATCTATATATCTTGGAGAAAAGATGGAGGATTTAATCTGTGACTACAAGGTAAATAACATGTATCTCAGCAATGAATAAGATTTAAATCACAGCCTGCCTGAGACAAAATATTTTCCCTTGAAGAAAAGGTATTTATCTATCGTACTATCTATTTTTATTTATTCGTTTATTTGGCAGGGAAATTGCAATTGTATATAGTCACATAAAAGAAACTATTTGCAGCTGATGCCATGAAAGTAGAGTTTATAGCCAAGGCTAATTCTCAACTCCTGTCCCTGGTTGGGTGTTTCTACATTACATAAAACAAGAAATTACATCATATAAAAACACAAGAAATTACGGTGAAACATTAATAAAATCTATTTTGAAAAACCAATAACAAAAAAACTAAAACTTTTAAAAACCAATACTATTAAAATGAATACTATCTATCGTACCATCTATCGTAGTGACTCCCTACTGTTGTTGTAAATTAGGAATGTGTTGGCTCGTAACTTCTGCACAAGAATGGCAGTTGAGGAAACACTGATGTAAATAATGTCTATTTATAATACCATGCCCTCTTGTTAAAGAAGCACGTATGCAGGCAAATTCCAGTTTTGACAATCACCGTTAATTAGAGTAACAAGATGAACAAAACAACAAACGGGAGCTGCGTTGTGTAGCAACACCCCAAAACAACTAAACTTTGAGTTACTGTGTGCATTTTATATAGCCCATCATCTCCCCTTCTTCATATCTCCTTATTCTTCAAACAATTGTGAAATGTTCCCATACCATAGCACATTATACACTACCAAGGAGTCCAGTATTTATTTATTATGCTTAAGAGGCACAATTAGGCATTATTCCTCTTAGATATATGGACCTCCTCCTCATTCATTTCTCAGTAATTTATATATTATTTTTCAGTGGTGACAATGTTGCCTGAAAGCTTTAGATAACAATATTAACCATACACTTATAAGTTCCCACTAGTGCAGTTATCTGCATATATAATGGATGGATGGGGCGCAATGTTACATTAATATAAAAGATCTGCAGCCACAGCCAGTGCAGCATCACTTCAGGTTGCCTTGGGGACACGAAGGCAGCCAACATCAAGCGGAGCACTGCGTGTCAGTTTTTCAAACTATCAGTGGAGACACGCGAAACCACCTGCAATGCAAACACTCGAACAAGTCGGAGGGAGGGAGCTACTGCTATTTTATTTGAGCGCAGCACTCATTATCTTCTCCATACACAAATATCTGCAGCTGAAAACAACAACTGTTCATGGCTTTTTGCCTGTATTATTGCGTGTTGTTGAACATTATTTTGTTTGTTGGTGCTCTGTCGGTTTTTCTCGACCTGATCACAAATCCTCGTGTCTAAATAGGACAAAGAAAACACACTTTTCAGACAGTTTAGTGAATAATTCTGAGAGTCCCCGTCTACTTTTTTAACTTAGTGCATATAAAGGTGAAGGTTTTTCCTCTCATAGCTCACTTTGGCTTCTTTTTAAGTTGCTTTCTCTCTCCAATTCCATATTACATTAACTATGAGACATATTAAATTTAGAAGTGGCTTCCATAGTGAAAGAGGGATGCAGTTTGCACTTTAAGTTTTAAAAATATTGTTCAATAGTGAGCAAAAGTTAAAAAATGAATTAAAAAGGTTACATCTTTTTCAGCTTTAACTTGTACATTTTCTTGTCTGTTAAAAGCATAGATGATTTTATTTTCAGCTCGTTTTACTTTCTGTCAAAAGTAGGCCTAAGCCTTAAAATGGTGAGATGGATTGCACAGTCATTAAGCTCTGCTCACTGAATAAAGGTTTTTGTCTGATAACTGCTGTAATGTCTGTATTCTAAAGGAGTCAAAACCCTCTAGTGGTTATATAGCCCAACTGCGTTTGAAAAAGATCATTAATCTCTGACATGTAACCATGTACACATCAGTTAGTAGCCTCGTGTACACTGTTGGTAAAAGTTAGTAAAAGTTCTGCACGTTCACATCTCTACTTTTAGCTACTTTACGGGACACAATACAGTAGTAAATGATGTTACGTATCCATTCAGGTAGGTTTGTCTAATAGTATGTAAGACCTTCCTCGTCAACACATTCTATGTATATTCCCATCCTCTGTATAACTTTCTAAATACAGATGTTATCTATAATTGACAAGGTACTTAATCGTCTATAAAAAACTTTATAAATGTAACATTCAGAATGTAGTCATGGATATCAGAGAATATAGGTACGCGCAATGTGCCAGCAAGTGATTTACGACCCTAGAGGTCAAGAGGTCACCCCCCTCCCCCCACCTGTTGTTGTCAATCAATTACATAACAACACCTGTTGTAGTCAATCAATTATTTACATAACAACCCCGCCCCCTCACCTGATGTTGTCAATCAACTCCCCCCCGCCCGTGGGAACTTGGGGTGCCCCCACCCGTGGGAATTTGGGGTGCCCACACCCGTGGGAATTTTGGGTTGCCCCAACCCGTGGGAACTTTGGTTGCCCCAACCCGTGGGAACTCTGATTGCCCCAACCCGTGGGAACTTTGGTTGCCCCAACCCGTGGGAACTTTAGGTTCCAGATACATCACTATTGTATATTTTATGTTCTTTCGATATAAAACTATGATTATTTGAATACTTGAGGAGAATACTTGTTGCTGAATACATTGAAATGTCTGCAAACAGGCTAAAAGAAAGCTAACTTGCTTTCAAACACACTCATAGAAAGCTAGCCTGCCTCCAGCTAGCCTAGTAGATGGCTAATTTACCTGCAGCTAGCCTAGTAGATGGCTAATTTACCTGAAGCTAGCCCAATAGCTGACTAATTTACCTGCAGCCAACCCATTAGCTGAGTAATTTACCTGAAGCTAGCCTATTAGATGGCTAATTTACCTGCAGCTAGCCCAATAGCTGACTAATTTACCTGAAGCTAGCCTAGTAGATGACTAATTTACCTGCAGCTAGCCCAATAGCTGACTAATTTACCTGCAGCTAACGTAGTAGATGGCTAATTTACCCGCAGCTAGCCTGATAAAAAGCTAATTTACCTGCAGCTAGCCTAGTAGATGGCTAATTTACCTGCAGCTAGCCTGATAGAAAGCTAATTTACCCGAAGCTAGCCTAGAAGATGGCTAATTTACCTGCAGCTAGCCCAATAGCTGACTAATTTACCTGCAGCTAAACTATTAGATGGCTAATTTACCTGCAGCTACCCAGATAGAAAGCTAATTTACCTGCAGCTAGCCTAGTAGATGGCTAATTTACCTGCAGCTAGCCTAGTAGATGGTTAAATTACCTGCAGCTAGCCTGATAGAAAGCTAATTTTCCTGCAGCTAGCATGATAGAAAGCTAATTTTTCTGCAAACAGGCTAAAAGAAGCTAACATGCCTTCACACAGGCTATTAGATCTGTAATTTACCCGCTCTCAGCCTACCGTCGGCCTTCTGTCTGAACAGAACAGAAGAGAAAAGCAAATGTGTCCTCTATCACGGTATAATATTCTTTTATCAGCAAAATATATGAAACAACTTCTCCACACGTGACAAAAATCCTCTTTCACCCACCACTTTCTCTCCTTGAGCCAGTGTCAGGCCACTGTGACTCAACTAGAGACTCATTCAGCTCCAGCAGTCAGCTCAAGACACAGTCGGCTCAAGACACTCTTTACAACAGTGAAAATTGTGAAAAACTGAGAGAGCAATGTGAAGTGCAAGATCTTGTTCATTCATAAATGAAAATTTCACCGTCCCAGTCTCTTTAAATTTACCTCTTACTTGTCAGGACATTCTTATATGAGCAGAATTAAACAACTTCTCTCACACAGGCCTCACACAGCCATACAGCCCTGTGACACGTGGTCCACACACCTCGTGGGTCTTACAGGCCTCGTGGGTCTTACAGGCCTCCACTCCAGTTTCAATTCCTGTGGGAGTAAGACAGATACTCTGGTTCCACTGTTTTCTGTAACCTGTTTGTGTCTTGACACATCTTCAACATAGATTCTGAAGACGTGTTGAGATCTTTGCAGTATGAAAAAGCCTCCCTGTATATCCACAGTTACTCTTGTTGCAATCAGTGAACACTTTTTACAGCTGAGGCGGGACGGTGGCGCAGTAGTAGGCGGGGTTCCCTCACTGCACGACAGCATGGGTGAGGTTTTCCCCGGGTAGCTCTGAGACAGACCCAGTGATCTCTGTGAGTCATTCTCCATCTCCCTAGACTCCAGCAACTCCACGGGCCTCAACAAAGATTTTCAAAGCTACAGGCATCATTTCTTTAACCCATCATCCACACTCCAGCATTTAGCCAGTTTTCCTATTTAGTCTGAGCAACTTTGCTCTGTCGTAAAAACTACTGATTCATAATGACTAAACTGACAGCCATTACTTCTTCAAAGGATTGAAAATATTCAGCACAGTGTGGTCACACTCCAACTAACATGTTTATGGTAGCAACAACAGCAACAACAGCCACTGCAGGTACTCCAGATGCAGCGTATTCAGATCACAAACGAGCCAAAACCTTTGGGGTGGTTAAAAACAGGTGCAAGTGTTTTCAGGAGAATACCTCCGTTGTACTTATGTACCCTGCAGTTAGACCCTATCACTGAAAGCATAGAGGGCACTCATGTATTCATTCAACTGCATAGAACATCAAGAAACACATGATTTGAGCAGGACATTCATACCTCTTAGGATTAATTTTGACCGCTGCTCTGTCAAATCTGAGAGATGATTTTAATCATTATTATCATCATTAAAGACGTGTTTAAACTAACACCATGTTGTCTAGGTCAGTCACCTTACCAGAGACAGAGGCATAAATCAGGACTTAAGGCTCAAAGGGTAACCTGAGGCTCGCACTGCTCCTCTCAGCTGCTTGCAGCTGCTTGCAGCTGTTTGCAACTGTTTGCAACTGCTTGGTTAGAAAAGATAACTTGTGGCTGCAGTAAGTCTGAGAAACACATCATCAAAAACTGGCCGATTAGTCCAACAACAGAAAAAAACAAACATGTGGTGAATCTGCTGCGCTCTGGGAGCGCTCCTCTCCTTCCCCCTCCCCTCCCTGTTCCTCTCTCCCGCGGCTGCAGCCTGCACGGCTGCAGCAGATCTGCAATCAGGCGCCGGCTTCTTAAGACGCTCTTCAGGTGTGGACCGGCGCCAGTGGATTCCGTCTTGCTTCGTGGTAGTTTGGCCTCCTCTGTGATGAGTATACCTGATCTCGCGTTTTTGAGTACCTTTTCTTGTGAAGCTTGTTTGCTGATCCTGTCTTTTTGCTGCTTTGTTCTAGTGCCTCCCTCGAGTCCCTGCTACAGCCCTTGCCACCTTTCACAGCCACAACTCTCAGTGTTCAGCGCTCTCAGGAGAGAGCTGTTAGTTACCGGACTCTCATTCCATTACATTCTCTGTGCAATAAAAACTCTCAAAACCGCTTCCTTGCCTCCGCCTCGCTTTTGGGTCCAGCGAGTCCCTGCTAGTTCTGCTCAGAACTTTAACAGAATCCACTGGCCAGAAGTATGGATCCAACCTCTCCAGAGGAGTTTAAGGAAGCCCTCACCCACCAAGGCATGCTGCTTGGAAGGCATGATAAGATGCTACAGGGGATTTTGGAGACTCTACAAGGCCTGCATCTTCAGATCAACCAGCTCACCCCACAGGCTCCTTCCAGTGAGGTTAGAGTGCCCTCTGCTGACAGCAGTCCTGTGCAGCCTGTCCCCCAACCCTCTGGCTCTGTTAGAGAGCCTTTTGTTCCCTCTCCCGAGCCTTTTTCAGGTGATTTAGGAGCTTGTGCTCAGTTTTTGTTAAACTGCTCTCTAGTTTTTGATTTGCAGCCCTCCAGCTATCCCAGTGATAAAGCTAAGGTAGCATATGTAATTAATTTACTTCGCGGCCGGGCCGCTAAATGGGCCACTGCCCTTTGGCACAGTAATTCTTCTGTGCTTTCTTCCTTTTCAAGTTTTTCATCCGAGTTAAAGAGAGTATTTGATCACCCCGTTAGAGGGAGGGAGGCCACCAGGAGACTTCTAGCTTTAACTCAGGGTTCTCATTCTGTTGCTGACTACTCCATAGAATTCCGTATTCTAGCCAGTGAGTGTGGGTGGGACGAGTCAGCCCTGATGGGTGTTTTTGCTAAGGGTCTCTCTGATCAGTTAAAGGATGAGTTGGCTACCAGGGATGAACCAGTCTCCCTGGAGGATTTAATTTCACTCGCCATTAGGATTGATAATAGATTGAGAGAGAGAGTTAGAGAGCGGGGTGCTAGATCCCGCAGACCAGCCCTGCTAGTTGAGCCTACAGCCCCAGAGATCCCGTCCTCTGCCCCCATGGTCAAGTCACCTAATCCCCAACCCTTGGAAGAACCCATGCAGCTGGGCAGAGCACACCTCCATCCACAGGAGCGCAGGAGGCGCATGAGCAACAACTTGTGTATCTACTGTGGCGAGGCCGGCCATTACATCGCCTCCTGCCCTTCATCGGTAAAAGGGGAGGCTCACCGCTGAGAGAGGGGATCACGGTGAGCCAGATCTCTACCCCTGCCAGTTCCATTCCTCGCATGTTGGTACCTGCTCAGATCCTGTGGGGACAGGAGTCCTCTTCCCTTCAGGCTCTTATCGACTCTGGTGCGGATGACAGTTTCATCCACGAAGGTCTGGCTCAACAGCTCAGGCTGTCACAAGCTCCCCTTTCAGAGCCCAAGAGGGTCACCGCCCTGGATGGCCGCCTCCTCGCGATGGTAACTCATCAATCCGAGCCTTTCACCCTCATCATCTCTGGGAATCATAGAGAGACTTTTCAGCCCTTCATTATCCACTCCCCCACTACTCCTCTGATCCTTGGTTACCCCTGGCTGAAACTGCATAACCCCTCTATAGACTGGTCAACCTTATCCATAACAGGCTGGAGCGCTTCCTGTCATGCAAACTGCCTGCAATCTGCCGTCCCTATTACCAGAGCTCCTCCGTCTTCCTCTCCACCTCCGGACCTGTCTGCCATTCCTCCCGAGTACCACGATCTCGCTCCAGTCTTCAGTAAGGACCGTGCCCTGTCTCTGCCACCTCACCGCCGGTATGACTGCGCCATCAACCTTCTGCCTGGTTCCCCTCTACCCTCTAGTAGACTGTACAACCTCTCTCGTCCCGAGAAACACGCCATGGAGGCGTATATCAAGGACTCGTTGGCCTCTGGATTTATCCGACCATCCTCTTCCCCTCTCGGAGCAGGATTCTTCTTTGTTAAGAAGAAGGATTCATCCCTGCGACCCTGTATTGACTTCCGGGGGCTCAACGAGATAACCATTAAGGATAAGACTCCACTACCCCTCATCGACCCCTCGTTCGAGCCTCTGTGTGAGGCCCGGGTCTTCTCAAAACTGGATCTCCGCAACGCCTATCATCTGATTCGCATCCGGGAGGGAGATGAATGGAAGACAGCGTTTAATACACCTCTTGGACATTACGAATACCAAGTAATGCCATTTGGCCTCACCAACGCCCCCGCTGTTTTCCAAACCCTGATGAATGACGTTCTTCGTGACATGCTGAACCGCTTTGTCTTCGTCTATCTGGATGACATACTCATCTTCTCTCGCAATCTCCAGGAACACAAGCAGCATGTTCGTTCTGTCCTCCAGCGTCTCCTTGAGAACAAGCTCTTCATCAAACCCGAGAAGTGTGAGTTTCATGTTTCGTCTGTGCACTTCCTGGGCTACATCATCGCCCAGGGTAGACTCCAAGCGGACCCAGCCAAGATTCAAGCGGTTGCCGATTGGCCCCCTCCCTCCACTCGCAAGGAGTTACAGCGCTTTCTGGGATTCGCAAACTTCTACCGGAGATTCATCCGCAATTTTAGCCTGGTGGCTAGCCCACTCACCCGTCTAACCTCTACCTCCTCTCCCTTCCTGTGGACCCCGGAGGCTGAGGCAGCCTTCCACCAGCTGAAGGCGCTGTTCACCAATGCACCCATCCTCCGCCATCCTGACCCGTCTCTCCAGTTCATTGTGGAGGTGGATGCTTCGGACACAGGAGCAGGAGCTGTTCTCTCCCAACGGGATCCATCTACCCAAAGGATTCATCCCTGTGCCTTCTTCTCCCGACGCCTCTCTCCAGCGGAGCGCAACTACGACGTGGGTAACAGAGAGTTGCTGGCTGTGGTATGGGCTCTGCAGGAGTGGAGGCACTGGCTGGAGGGGACTGCTGTCCCCTTCATTATATGGACTGATCACAAGAACCTTGCTTACCTTCGCTCTGCCAAGAGACTAAACCCCAGGCAAGCTCGGTGGTCCCTTTTTTTGAGCAGGTTTGAGTTTACCCTCTCCTACAGGCCTGGCTCCAAGAATACCAAACCTGACGCGCTCTCTCGCCTTCATTCCCCCTCTACGGATTCAGAGGACCCGGATTTTATCCTTCCTTCCTCCTGTTTCGTGGGAGCTGCTCAGTGGGAGATCGAACACGAGGTTAAAAAGGCCCTCAAGGCCCAACCGGATCCAGGGACAGGACCCAAGGATCGGCAGTTTGTTCCCGAGTCCGCCCGTGCCAAAGTCCTCCAGTGGGGACACTCCTCGAGGCTGGCCGGCCACCCCGGAGTGACCCGCACTCTCGAGTTTCTTCAGCAGCATTTCTGGTGGCCCAACATGAGCAAGGACACACGGGAGTTTGTCCTTGCGTGCTCTGTCTGTGCCAGAGGCAAGGCTTCTCACCACCCGCCTGCTGGTTTGCTGCGCCCCCTCCCTGTGCCTAGTCGACCCTGGTCCCATATCGCTCTGGATTTCATCACTGGTCTGCCACCCTCCGAAGGTAACACAGTTATACTCACCATTATTGACAGATTTTCCAAGATGGTTCATTACATTCCCCTGCCCAAGCTCCCTACTGCTTTAGAGACTGCCAACCTTCTTGTCCTCCACGTATTCAAGCTCCACGGTATCCCAGTTGACATTGTTTCTGACAGAGGACCCCAGTTCATCTCGCAGGTTTGGAAGGATTTTTGCTCCTCGGTGGGCGCAGCAGCCAGCCTCTCCTCGGGGTATCACCCTCAAACAAACGGCCAGACAGAGCGGGCCAACCAGAGTCTCGAGTCTGCGCTCCGGTGTGTGGCGGCCCAGCATCCTGCCTCTTGGAGCACCTGCCTGCCATGGATTGAATACTCCCACAACTCCTTCACCAGCTCGGCCACAGGTATGTCCCCCTTCATGGTCTGTTACGGTTTCCAGCCCCCTGTGTTTCCCGAGCAGGAACAGACTGTGGCCGTGCCGTCGGTGAGGGAGCACCACCGCCGCATCAGGACCATCTGGCGGGAGGCGCGGGCGGCGCTCCTCAGAACAGCAGACCGAAATAAGCGTCTGGCTGATGCCCATCGCTCCCCCGCTCCTGTGTATCAGCCAGGCCAAGAGGTGTGGCTCTCTACCCGGGACCTCCCCCTCCTCTCGGATGCACGTAAGCTCTCGCCACGGTTCATCGGACCCTTCCCAGTGGTAAAGGTCATCAACCCCTCATGTGTAAAGTTGAAATTGCCTGCCTCCCTTCGGATTCACCCCACATTCCATGTGTCACTAATCAAGCCTGTCTCCTCCAGTGACCTTAGTCCTCCAGCCGCCCCCCCCCCTCCCCCCCGGATCATCGATGACCATCCGGCCTTCTCTGTCTCCCGGATTCTGGACGTCCGTCCCCGGGGGAGGGGATTCCAATTCCTGGTGGACTGGGAGGGCTATGGTCCGGAGGAGAGATCCTGGATTTCCCGTAAGTTGATCTTGGACAATTCTCTCATTGATGACTTTTACCGTGCCAACCCTGAGAAGCCTGGAAGGACGCCAGGAGGCGTCCGTTGAGGGGGGGGTACTGTGGTGAATCTGCTGCGCTCTGGGAGCGCTCCTCTCCTTCCCCCTCCCCTCCCTGTTCCTCTCTCCCGCGGCTGCAGCCTGCACGGCTGCAGCAGATCTGCAATCAGGCGCCGGCTTCTTAAGACGCTCTTCAGGTGTGGACCGGCGCCAGTGGATTCCGTCTTGCTTCGTGGTAGTTTGGCCTCCTCTGTGATGAGTATACCTGATCTCGCGTTTTTGAGTACCTTTTCTTGTGAAGCTTGTTTGCTGATCCTGTCTTTTTGCTGCTTTGTTCTAGTGCCTCCCTCGAGTCCCTGCTACAGCCCTTGCCACCTTTCACAGCCACAACTCTCAGTGTTCAGCGCTCTCAGGAGAGAGCTGTTAGTTACCGGACTCTCATTCCATTACATTCTCTGTGCAATAAAAACTCTCAAAACCGCTTCCTTGCCTCCGCCTCGCTTTTGGGTCCAGCGAGTCCCTGCTAGTTCTGCTCAGAACTTTAACAAAACAACCGGTACAGTTCTCTTCATTAGACTGCAACAACAAGATCGGTTGAATCCTTTAACTATACGGGGTATGTTTAAACAGTTTAAACACACACACAAACAAATAAATAAAAAGATTATGACAAACTATCTGCGCAACAGAAAGAGACGTGGATATGAAAAGCCTGCAGTGGTCCCTGTACAGGTCAAAGTTTAACAAAGGAGAAAGGAAAAACAAAACAGAGAGACAGAAGAAAAAGGGGTGGGAAACAGAGTAAAGAAGATGAGACAACGTGAACGATGTGGTCTGTGTTGTGTCCCACAAGAGGCTGAACTGCCCAGTTGGCAAAGGAACTATTACATACGTTTCTCTGACGGCTCACTCTCTCTGTGATCTTGTATTATCACCTTCTACACACGCTTTAATAGTTTAAGCGGCTGTTTTCATATAGCATGCCATAAAGTAAAAACTTATATAGCATTCTACCTTAAGCCTGAGCTCTTTAGAGCAACTTAAGACCCGAGCAGCAGTTGATGACTTTGCCTGAATTAATACACGCAATAGCGCTTTGTGATGAACTTAAAATTTGATTTACTCAAGGATTCAAAAACAGATCTTTAGTACTTCTTGAGCATTCTGTTTCATTTGAAGTTATAAAATGGACTAAATATATAATAAATATATTAATGACACCTTTTACCATATACAAGCCACATAAATAATAATAATAAAGGAACCACAGGACAAGTATGGTTGGTGTTACCTATTACAGAATGGTTATTCTGTATCTTTCTAGAATTACTCAGAGTCCAATGTTGCATGCTATTTTACTCAAAGCACATTCACGGTGAAGTTTATGTAGTTTGGTAGTTTGGTAGTTTCTTTCTATGTGTTCATCGCCCCGTCATTTGTGACTTTATTATTATCATATTGTATCCTTTATTATCCTGCTTGTTAAAGTATATTGTGAGTTATACTTCCAATACACTCCATCCTCTCTCTTTCCCTGCTTTGATAGCAGAGTCCTGAAGCAGCTGAGCTGCCAAAATGAGTTCAGCATATTAGTAAGATGGTCGGACAATCACTTTGTGTTTAAAAGCTAGTCTGATCAACATTGGTTTCAGCTGAAACAAAAAAAGGAAAAAATTAATCGGAAGCAACCAAAACTCACAATATTCAGCCCACCAAGCAGCCAAAATGAGTGGAAATACTCTTTATGTATCTAGATTCTTCTATCTATCCAACACTGGACCTTAACCACTCATCAGAGATCTGGATTTATGATGGCAGGAGTTGATACACTCCACTTCTTGACAAATTTTCTTTTCATGGGTTTTCCAGAGCTCGCATGTGTTACATAACCTACACAGGACAGAAAACAACTGTTGGACACTAATGTAGCTGACATTGTAGCATGTAGGTGACACTATGGCATTTTTTAGGACTCCACCGTCAAACAGCAGGTTCAGTGCGATTAAATTAACCAGGCACACTGATTACAATCAGAACCATGACCCTGCATCATAACATTACACTTGAAGCTGCTAAAACATGTGAAGCATCTCAGGGGAGACTAATTAAGTCTTCTTTAGGAGCCACTTCAGGTGCTCAGGGAAAGATTAAGTTGACATGTTTTTAAAAAAACAAAGTTCTCATTGGGGCTTGAAGAAATCAGTCTGTTAAAGACTTTTAAAAAGTGCCGTTAATGAGATCAGACTTTGAACCAGGATTCAGCTGACAATATTGTGGAGGGACTGTAAGAGCCAAAAAATCTCATGCTATGCTTGCTTTTTTATTTTGCGTGCTTTGTAGCGCTATTGTGTGACTGATTTTTTTAATTCACTAGGGCAAAAGAATGGTAGAAAAAAATGGGACAATCTTTGGAAAGGTACATTGTATGCAACCTGCAGTGAGTTCAGCTCAGAGAGTCAGGGTAGATACATTGAGTGTAGAAAAAAGTTTGAGAAAAATGAACAAATGTCTTCTAGTTACTCCTGGGGTTGTAATCTTCTCTGCCCCCCTTAAGTGTCCTGTGGGCCCCTCGTGTAAATTTGAAGGTCTTGACCCAGGTCGTAGCAGAGTTCAGGGTGCATAAATCAGAGTCCTCAGAGGCCTCCCCCCGGATATACCATGACTTCTCTGCTGTACATCCCGTTACCCAGCATGATAGAAACTCCAGCCCCATTCAAGTTCCTCAAATTCCAACAGGCCCACTCATACCAACGTCATACAAACATCATTCCAACATTGTACCAACATTATACCAACTGCACAAGATCACTTTCAGATTTCACATGTCACTGCACATCACCCAGAAAAGTTTTTGAAAAAGCTGCTATGTCTAAAGAGAAACTCTATTTTAAGCCGCGTTTCCACCAAGCAGTCCGGGTCGGTTCGTCTCGGTACGGTGCGCTTTTAGCGGCGTTTCCACACACTCATCCCGGGACGGATCCCTAAAAACCGAGACGAGCCGTCCCACTTTTCTGGGACCCTTTCGTATGGGTGCCAGACTGAACCGATCCGCTCTCGGGAGGTGGAGCAACACACTGCAGACCGTTGATTGGTCAAACGAATCGTCACTTACCCCGACAGCGGCTGCATTTCTCCTGGCGGCTCACAGACTTCTCTGAAACAAAGCTTGATTGTACTTTGTAACAGAGAGTTACATGAAAATCACAGAGAGGACGAAATGCTGCATGTCTTCCATCCGTGCTCTTTGTTTACTGTGTCGCGTTTTCTTCTTTGTTGGATTTAATCGCGGGGTAAGCTGCTACGGCGTCGCGCTATTGTTTACCAGCTGCGGCTTCCGGCATGCAGCTTACACGCCGCCCACCACGAGAGGGCACAGTTTGCTGTGGAAACGCAAACGGGATCAGACTTAACTGTCCCAAACCGTCCCAAACCGTACTGAACCGACCCGTACTGCTTGGTGGAAACGCAGCTTTAGAACGCTAACAAGTGGGAGAATAACTCAGTTGGTGAGTAATTCATAAAAAGTTTGTTGTCAAAGTTAAAATGACTGAATATCAGAATCTATTGCCTCAACACTTTAATCTTTTAAATTTCACTCCTTTGAAACTTTTACTTTTTAAATGCATGGGATATTAAGTCTGTTTATTTTTTTTAACATTTAACATGCCATTCAAGAAGAAGAAGTAAAAAATACGTTGCTGTTACGTGAAGATCAGAAACCACAAAAATAAGCAGAGCCTTAGTCCAGGAGTTTAAACCATAGCTACTGTGAAATGTTGATTAAAAACAAAACTTAGATCATTTGCAGATCTTTAAAGCCTATATTTAGTTTTGACTCACATCTTTTTACCATGTTTTACCTTTGAAATTCTGACGATCTCTAAAAGTCTGGAACAGAGGCATGAGATGAACCATGATAACCCCTTCCTTTAAAACACCCTGCATCCTTCTTTTTTGTTGTAACAATATGATTAGTAACTGCAGCTGTCAGGACATTCCATTATAGAGATTTGCTTGACTTCATACTATGTGGTTTAAAGGAAAAACACAAAGTTAATAGTACCTGCACTGGTTCTGTCCTAAACACAGGAAAAAAGCAAGATGAGTAAATGGGGAGACCATTCATTTAGTGTCTCAAGTTTAGTCTTCATTGGGATTTTTTGAGTTACTTTATGCATCTCTTAGTGCATAGGATTTATATCATCTCCTGTAGTACAGAGCAACGTCTTCACAAGGCAAGAGGCCTTCAGATAACTCAAGAGTGTGTTTGTGTGAGGCCGCATGTAGACTAGAAGAAGAAGGATGAGGAGTGAACAGGAACGCCTCTGGTTGAGCAAGGCGGATTGGGTAAATCAGAGAAAGGAAAGAGGAGGAGGATGGGGAGATGTATGTATGCATATATATTTGCCTCGCCATAAAGCCCTGTCTCTTGACCAGTCCTGGATTTCAGGTCTGTTAAAGACTAACTCTGTTACTGAGTTTTGCGTGCTAAGTTGGTAAGTCATCAGAATGGACTTGGAAAGAAACGGTGGTGAGACGTCTCTGTTCCCCGGTAAGTTTCTCACTTCATTATTATCCCACTTGATATCTCAATGTATATTTGAATATAGGCGACCGTGTCAAAGTACTGATCTCTCTGAATTTCTACTTTTGTAACTGATATTGTGGAGCTATCATTTAGGCAGGGGTATTTACAGAGTCAGAGTTTATTTTAGTTTTTTTTCAGTCTTTCTTTTTTTCTTTTCCAAACAATTAAATTATGTATTAAGGTATGGATGTATAAAATTATCTATGTAGTGCTGTATAGAGGTGTATGTAAAGCGTTTTGGTAAACTACTCCTACTACTACTCACTACTGTTTTTTACTTACTTTCAGACTTGCTTGACACAACGTGTAGAAGGTATTACAAGAATAATCCTAATGTTCATTCAGGTGGATTGGGGGTAGATGATATCTCTAGCAAAGATGATGATGGAAATGCAAGATCGTTCCCCCAAATAACAACAACTCTGCCAACTGCGGCTGTTTTTAACAAAAACATCAACCCAGGAGAGAAGCAGGTGACTTATTCTACAGGGGCGGAGACCCTGTCTGAGACCCTGTCTGAGACGTCCTCTTGTTTAAAGGATGAGAAAGAGAAGGAGGAAGATGAGGTTGGTGGGTGGATGTCTTCCCTCATCTTTGACTCCATCAAACCGGCTGTTTATCATCTGCTCAACCTGACTATCAAAAGCTACCGCAAAGAGCAGTGCTACGGCTGCAAGATCAGTCACCCCAGTGAGGAACAGCACAAATGCCAGGAGATGCTGGAGGATTACTTTATCCGGGATCACTATTACAGTCTAATGAAAAGGCTCATCACCCCTCGCTTCATTCCCTCCATCCAGTATCTGCTGATCAACCGTCGCCTGACCGTGGACAACCTCACAGTCCAGGCTGTGGCAGAGACTCTCCTGCATGAAGTGAAATCAACCAGGCAATTCTATAAGAAACTGTTAGATGTGTACAAATATCTGACCAGCAATGGGGAATACGTTACAATCAGAGAGCTGCTGACTGTCAGCGACCATGACAGCGGAGTTGCACAGGCAACTTCTGAAAAAGAAAAACCTTGACATGTATCTTGGTTTGACACCTTGTGTCTGTGTGTGTTTTTTTAAACATGTATTCTATTTGCAACCTGTTTTATAAGCTGTTGGTATATTAAGAAAATGAAAGGGGAAAAAAAACTTTTTTTTTAACTTTTTAACCATGTATCCTGATTGTAACCTGTTTCATACGTATACTTAGCAAATAAAAGAAAAAAAGTTGTCTTCAGTTCTTTTTTTAACTTGACTTTTTTTTAAATCATGCCCCTAGGTGTATGCAGTACCCGCAGTACCTGTTGTTCTGAAGTCACCTATTCATTATATCATGTTCCCAATGTATTTGTGTATATAATTCAGTTCAACAAGCAATCAGCTTTTTTTTATCCCACTGACTTTGATATTGTCACAGTAAGCATGAACTTTTCAAACTTGCTCAACATCTCAGAAAGCCAGGATATGTACGACCTGTGGGTGAAGACAACATTTTGCAACACATTTGTTTGCATCCATCCACTGATATCTAGTGATGGGCAACGTTACTTATTTAAAAATCAACTTGTGAGGTCACAACATTAGTGTCATTAACCAGTAACGCATTATCATTTGTGCTGAACTCCAAGTGGTTGTGCATATAAGTTTTACTGTCCAAATGCCGTATAGCAAACTGTAGGTCTACCTTAGTAGTTTACTTACTGTTAATTCTACAGCTCTCGAGGTATTGCATAAGGCCCATAATTTTTACAGCTCTCTGTAATGATGACAACCTGTCAGTGTTGTTGCAGAAGTTATATTCTTGGTCTTTCAGATGCAAGCAGCACCTTCCTCTTCAGCTGAGCCAAAAGCTCGCTGGCCCTGTTTTGGAGCTGGACCTCTCCACCAGCATACGTCAAGCTTGAAGATGTTTTTTCAGACCTGAAGTTGACTTTTCAGCAGCTGACACAATCTGTCTTGTTCTGCCATACCCGGCTTACATTTCACCGTGAAGTTTTGGGGCAGCAGTTCGGTGTGTGTGTGTGTGTGTGTGTGTGTGTGTGTGTGTGTGTGTGTGTGTGTGTGTGTGTGTGTGTGTGTGTGTGTGTGTGTGTGTGTGTGTGTGTGTGAGTGTCAACAGACCCTTCCCTTGTCTCAGCTTACACACTAGTGTTGCCCTGACTCGGGCACAGAGGGAACAAAGAAATATTTCAACCTAAATAAAAATGTGTACTTTTTTCCCACTAATTGGGAAAATAATCAAGTTCCTCTTTATTTTGCCATCTCCTGCCACTGTCAAATGGAAACTAAACAGGAACATTGTCATGGATCAAAATTGAAGTGTACTCTGCCCCTTACATTTTTACTTCATTCAAACTTCACCTCAGTACAGCCTTGGTTCTAAAAAGTTTATTCGTTCAGTCATTTGTTTTCCATCGCTAAGAAGCTTATTAGTTCATTACCTTAACTTTTTTCCTTGTATTGAACATGCTGTGCAAAAAAATCATTTGTGGCCTTACTCATGGGAAAATCCAATTGTGCTTTTTATTCTAGAGCATCTGTACACGAGTTAAGAGTCTTTTGAATCTCAGTGTTGTAAACATTGCAGAAAAATTTAAGAATATTTTTTCTTTTATTGTATTCAAATTCAAAGATGATTCTGAAGGATGCTAATTTAAGTAAACAGCTGTTTCATTCATCATTCATCATTACAATTTCTTAATTACTGTATGAATCATGCTGGGATGTAAAGGTTGATTATGTGTTGGATGAAGTGGGGGTTTCTATTTGGTGCTTTGTGCATCTAGGCAATGCATACATAGAAACATGTCCTGTGTTTGTCATTTATTGACGACATTTGTCTCCTTAGTCTGAACAGAACATACATAAAAAAACATAAGCACAAATCTGTCGCCCACAGACTCAGATGACAACAAAATGCACTCATACAATGAACTCTGGACATATTTATTTCCATATACTATGGATTGTAATCACTCCCAATCCATCGTCTTAATATTCCATACCCTGACTTTAATGTAACCAGAGTTATTGGCCTCCAGAGACCTCAGTGTTTTCCTGTCACTGCTTACTTCTGAGAGCCCTGCTACAAAAATATGTAATCTGCTTTTTTAAAATTATCTATTTATTTTTGACCCAGTTTTATAATTTTATCCTAAATCTGTTGAATGTCATTTAAACTATTAACCTCACCTCACCTCATTCAAACCTATAATTTTTTTTCTACTTTGTTTTGCCTCCGTCTGATGCCACACATCTTCTCCACTGTAACTGGTGTGGCAGTGGACATTGTGATGAAAGCACTATGAGGCCTCTAACATGACCAAAGAGCCATGAGTGTGGAGAGCCAGGCCTTTAGGTTTATACAGAGAGTGGTTAACGTTCCTCTCCGCTACAGTGAAAGAAACAAAGGGAGAAAAAAACATTTGACCCTAACAAACTACAGAGTACACGTACCAGCAACAAAACAAAAACAACGAAAAAAAACAAACAAAAAACAAAAAAAAACAAAACAGATGTTTAAAAACTTCCAATTAATAAAAGGGATAAAGAATTTAAGCGTTTTTTTTTTTTTTTTAATTACATTGTCAGAAAATACCTCTGTTTCTTGAGTATAAATCATGATAAGGAATTAATGCATGTGGAAGTCAGTGCAGTGAAACTTTATAATTATAGTGTGCATTATGTAATTACTGGTATAACGTTAGCTCAGAGAAATTAAACAGGTTCTATGTAACAAGGTCACAGTTTTGAGAACTTTAAGCGTTCCAGTTTTTGGTTTGACCTTTCTTTGTTGCATCTTTGTGCATCATTTTCTATAACCTGTTTTAATGTTATGTTATCACATTGTTGTTTGGATTGTGGACTGCTAACACATAAAGCAGCTGCAAATAATTCTGCCAAGAAAAACTTGTCTAAAGACAGATTTAAAAAGGCATGTATTTGCTAAAAAAAAGTCTTTAAGAATGATCTTGTTTCAGTCCATTTAGGTATTTCTTTGCCATTTACCAGTACAGAAAAAGGATTTTTCCACCATCAGTAGAGGTCATGTTTATGTGTGTGTTTAAACTGTTTAAACATACCCCGTATAGTTAAAGGATTCAACCGATCTTGTTGTTGCAGTCTAATGAAGAGAACTGTACCGGTTGTTTGTTTTTTTCTGTTGTTGGACTAATCGGCCAGTTTTTGATGATGTGTTTCTCAGACTTACTGCAGCCACAAGTTATCTTTTCTAACCAAGCAGTTGCAAACAGTTGCAAACAGCTGCAAGCAGCTGCAAGCAGCTGAGAGGAGCAGTGCGAGCCTCAGGTTACCCTTTGAGCCTTAAGTCCTGATTTATGCCTCTGTCTCTGGTAAGGTGACTGACCTAGACAACATGGTGTTAGTTTAAACACGTCTTTAATGATGATAATAATGATTAAAATCATCTCTCAGATTTGACAGAGCAGCGGTCAAAATTAATCCTAAGAGGTATGAATGTCCTGCTCAAATCATGTGTTTCTTGATGTTCTATGCAGTTGAATGAATACATGAGTGCCCTCTATGCTTTCAGTGATAGGGTCTAACTGCAGGGTACATAAGTACAACGGAGGTATTCTCCTGAAAACACTTGCACCTGTTTTTAACCACCCCAAAGGTTTTGGCTCGTTTGTGATCTGAATACGCTGCACCTTGGGGGTATTCCACGAAGCTGGCTAAAGAAGGCTGGGCTATCGCCGGTAAGCGTGGCTTGAATAAGCTGCCACTTCAATCTTAGCTGCAAGTCGTTCCACTAACGAGGCTCAGCTGATTTTCAGAGACGCTTATTCAAGCCAGGCTGATCCAAGCTGCGGCTAAGCGCGCGTCCGCGGTAGATAAAAAGCCCCGACGTGTCGATTGTCGAAATGACCAAATCATGTCAAAACCGAGAGCGGAGACGTTTCCCTCAGCGGAGAAAACACCCCTCATAGAGTCGTATCATGACTACAAGGTGACAATCACATAAAAGGGTAACACGGTGGCAATAATTAAAGCCAGAGACGCTGCTGGTTCAAGAATATCATGCTTTTGTGTCAAATCAACACTGACTGTTTCTGCTGAGTTTGATGACCTTTTTCTTCTCACTCTGAAGCTCCTCACACTGCTGTGGCCCAGAGGAGATTCTTCTTGATTAAATTAAAGCTGTTCATATATATAGGCCTATATACTTCATGGGGTGATGTTTCATCAAACACTGACTAAAACAGCAGAAAAAGACATGTAGATGAGATGTCATTTTTTTTCATTAGAGATGATTCAGCTGTCAGATGAGATGTGTCAGTGATACAGTGCCCTATATTTAAATAAGGAGGAAGACACAAAGTTATGTCACCATGTGGAATCACCTTTACATTATCATCATGATCAGAACGGACCGCCGGTAAAGGAGGGTATTTCTATGGAAAATTGTGGCTGTTGTCACCTTTTATATCATAAGACAATTTCTGCCTTTATTCTGTTATATGTTGACTGTACTTCGAGGGAGACAGAAGAAAGAAAATCAATTATTTTCAAATAGTTACCACTGGTGGGATCGAACCCACGCCGCAAATAAAACGTGGATCACCGTGCGACTGTGCCCTACTCTCTAACCTCTCAGCCACCAACTTTCTTATCATGTGGGTAGACAGTCTAGTATCTCAAATGTCTTGACTCACGGTTATTCCAGTCTAGTATAACTGGGGCGGTTCACCTGTCAAAGGATCACGCAGGTGTCCTAAAGCGAGCTCAGGGAGGACGAAAACCTCCCGTGGAGCTGAAGGACAAAAGCTCGCTTGATCTTGATTTTCAGTATGAATACGGACCGTGAAAGCGGAGCCTCACGATCCTTCTGACTTTTTGGGTTTTAAGCAGGTGTCAGAAAAGTTACCAAAAGGTCTCAGTTTATGGTTCTGAACAAAAACATCAAATATTACAGGTATAGATTAATTTAATGTGACACCTGCAGTTCACAAGGCGTCTTTTAGAAGCCGGTCAGACCTTCTCTGAGACGCAGCTAAGGTAAGCCTGACGTTTAGCCTGACCGGGACCAGGCTAGTCGCACTGGCTAATTTACCATGGTTACCAAGCCACGCTAGCCCTAAGCCTCGTTTGTGGAACCCAACTCTCGCTAAAGTTAGCGCGGCTAACCCAAATAAGCCAGGCTTTGAGCTAAGCCAGCTTCGTGGAATACCCCCCTGGAGTACCTGCAGTGGCTGTTGTTGCTGTTGTTGCTACCATAAACATGTTAGTTGGAGTGTGACCACACTGTGCTGAATATTTTCAATCCTTTGAAGAAGTAATGGCTGTCAGTTTAGTCATTATGAATCAGTAGTTTTTACGACAGAGCAAAGTTGCTCAGACTAAATAGGAAAACTGGCTAAATGCTGGAGTGTGGATGATGGGTTAAAGAAATGATGCCTGTAGCTTTGAAAATCTTTGTTGAGGCCCGTGGAGTTGCTGGAGTCTAGGGAGATGGAGAATGACTCACAGAGATCACTGGGTCTGTCTCAGAGCTACCCGGGGAAAACCTCACCCATGCTGTCGTGCAGTGAGGGAACCCCGCCTACTACTGCGCCACCGTCCCGCCTCAGCTGTAAAAAGTGTTCACTGATTGCAACAAGAGTAACTGTGGATATACAGGGAGGCTTTTTCATACTGCAAAGATCTCAACACGTCTTCAGAATCTATGCTGAAGATGTGTCAAGACACAAACAGGTTACAGAAAACAGTGGAACCAGAGTATCTGTCTTACTCCCACAGGAATTGAAACTGGAGTGGAGGCCTGTAAGACCCACGAGGCCTGTAAGACCCACGAGGTGTGTGGACCACGTGTCACAGGGCTGTATGGCTGTGTGAGGCCTGTGTGAGAGAAGTTGTTTAATTCTGCTCATATAAGAATGTCCTGACAAGTAAGAGGTAAATTTAAAGAGACTGGGACGGTGAAATTTTCATTTATGAATGAACAAGATCTTGCACTTCACATTGCTCTCTCAGTTTTTCACAATTTTCACTGTTGTAAAGAGTGTCTTGAGCCGACTGTGTCTTGAGCTGACTGCTGGAGCTGAATGAGTCTCTAGTTGAGTCACAGTGGCCTGACACTGGCTCAAGGAGAGAAAGTGGTGGGTGAAAGAGGATTTTTGTCACGTGTGGAGAAGTTGTTTCATATATTTTGCTGATAAAAGAATATTATACCGTGATAGAGGACACATTTGCTTTTCTCTTCTGTTCTGTTCAGACAGAAGGCCGACGGTAGGCTGAGAGCGGGTAAATTACAGATCTAATAGCCTGTGTGAAGGCATGTTAGCTTCTTTTAGCCTGTTTGCAGAAAAATTAGCTTTCTATCATGCTAGCTGCAGGAAAATTAGCTTTCTATCAGGCTAGCTGCAGGTAATTTAACCATCTACTAGGCTAGCTGCAGGTAAATTAGCCATCTACTAGGCTAGCTGCAGGTAAATTAGCTTTCTATCTGGGTAGCTGCAGGTAAATTAGCCATCTAATAGTTTAGCTGCAGGTAAATTAGTCAGCTATTGGGCTAGCTGCAGGTAAATTAGCCATCTTCTAGGCTAGCTTCGGGTAAATTAGCTTTCTATCAGGCTAGCTGCAGGTAAATTAGCCATCTACTAGGCTAGCTGCAGGTAAATTAGCTTTTTATCAGGCTAGCTGCGGGTAAATTAGCCATCTACTACGTTAGCTGCAGGTAAATTAGTCAGCTATTGGGCTAGCTGCAGGTAAATTAGTCATCTACTAGGCTAGCTTCAGGTAAATTAGTCAGCTATTGGGCTAGCTGCAGGTAAATTAGCCATCTAATAGGCTAGCTTCAGGTAAATTACTCAGCTAATGGGTTGGCTGCAGGTAAATTAGTCAGCTATTGGGCTAGCTTCAGGTAAATTAGCCATCTACTAGGCTAGCTGCAGGTAAATTAGCCATCTACTAGGCTAGCTGGAGGCAGGCTAGCTTTCTATGAGTGTGTTTGAAAGCAAGTTAGCTTTCTTTTAGCCTGTTTGCAGACATTTCAATGTATTCAGCAACAAGTATTCTCCTCAAGTATTCAAATAATCATAGTTTTATATCGAAAGAACATAAAATATACAATAGTGATGTATCTGGAACCTAAAGTTCCCACGGGTTGGGGCAACCAAAGTTCCCACGGGTTGGGGCAATCAGAGTTCCCACGGGTTGGGGCAACCAAAGTTCCCACGGGTTGGGGCAACCCAAAATTCCCACGGGTGTGGGCACCCCAAATTCCCACGGGTGGGGGCACCCCAAGTTCCCACAGGCGGGGGGGAGTTGATTGACAACATCAGGTGAGGGGGCGGGGTTGTTATGTAAATAATTGATTGACTACAACAGGTGTTGTTATGTAATTGATTGACAACAACAGGTGGGGGGAGGGGGGTGACCTCTTGACCTCTAGGGTCGTAAATCACTTGCTGGCACATTGCGCGTACCTATATTCTCTCTGATATCACAAACAAGTAGATAAACAAAGGGAACCATAAACCTCCTATATATTTCATACTGATAATTAATAAAAGATACTTGACTGGTTAAATTATTTATGTCTTTGCCTTCTAAATTTAATCATTGGATACACATGAAGGAAAAGAAAACATTGAAAGTAAAGGAAAGGAAAATACTCCAGGGTATTATACCGGGATTGTGAAGATCAAGGGAAAACCAAAACCTCAGCCTTTTTTTTAATCCCGCAACACTATTCATTTTTATGTCTTTCTGTCTATCTGTCTTTTTTATCTTTCTATCTGCCTAGCTCTGTTTATACATCCGTCCATCCATCTATTTATTTGTCTGTCTATCCATCTATGTGTCCATCTTTCTCTATTTCGGTCTATCTCTGTCTTTCCATCTATCATCTGTCTATCATTTATTCTTCTACCCATGTATCTATTCATCTGTCCGTCCATATATCTATTTCTACATTACTACTTCTGTATTCTACATTTTTTCAGTTCATCTGGCCAACAGTCCCATTCATCTATCTGCCTGTCTGTCTCTGCCTATTTAGATAGCTGACAGTTTATTAGGTCTGTTCATTTTACTGTCTTTTTGTGTCCTCATCATTCATCCATCTGTTTCATCAGTTCATCTGACTTGCAGTTTTTGTAAATCTAGCTGTATGTCTTTCTATCTTGCATGTAATTGTTGGCTGCAATTAGCAATAAATATCTAGTTCTCCTAGCTGTTAGAACTATCACATTTGCATACAAGATGAAAGTTTGATTGTCTGTGGTATGCATTTTACAGGTATTTGATGATGAAGACGTGACAGCTGTCCAGGAGGCTCTTTCTAAACTTGTCCTCAACATCTTTGTGGTCAGCAAAGCTGGTAACGAAGGCCAGAGGCAGGCTGGAATAGCCATTGAGGGAGCGGAGGTACTTTTTGGTATCCCTGATGTGGCACAGGCTTGCGCTTACCTCATGGGCCTCATCTATGCCCCTGAGCTGTGCTACCCCAACAAACTGAAATATACCTTTGAGGTCTTTCAGAAGATCTTCCAAGGGCTGGAAGATGGGAACAAGAAAGTGTCTTCCAAGTTACATGAGCTCAAGGTAGTTCTTCATGCCTAAAAGGCATGCAAAAACCAATGAAGATTGGGAAATCAGCTCCACACAAGACTGTGCAGTCTTTGTCTTGAATTCATTTTCTCAGGCTTTGTCATGCACAAAAACCTAAAGATAATGTTGTTCAAACTTGTTCTCTTATTTTAGCATGTTTAAAGGACTCTGAAGCTTTGTGTTTTATGCAGTTCTTGTTTTGGTAACCTCTTCTGGTTTTAAGGTCTTAGTGTTTGGGCGAGGCTAAAAATCCATTCAATCAAAAAATTCAAATTATTTTCTGAAAATTAAAAAAACTAAACTGAGTTTTTTTTTGTTGTTTTTTAAGAGAGAGAAACATTGAGTAAAATGTGTTGTGAAAAAAAATCCAGGATTTTATTTCTAGACTGAATCGCCAAGCCCTACTAAGTGTAATAGACCCAAAAGAATATTTTTGAATTAGACTTAAAAAATATGGACAGTTGAGTTATTCCTTTGGCCCTGCCTGTACTTTTTCTCTCCATCAAGAAAATGTTAGAGAACGTTAATCTGGTTGTATAGATTTAATACGTCAACCAGACTATTTCCATAATTGTCAACAGTTTACCAGTTTTGGCACTTTTCTTTCACATAGTAAAGATGTAGCAGATGCTGTAGAAGTTGTTTGATAGATGTTTTGAAATGTTTAAGCAAGTTCTAACTAAACTCAGCTCATAGTTGATGTTCATTATGCCCTCAGTGAAGACATATATAGAATTTTCTTTCTTTTTCTAAGACATCTGTTTTTAACATACCTTGACATGTTTCGGTGGAAACTTCCGCCTTTATCAAAAGTGTCACATGTTCAAACAAAACATGCGCACTGCAGTTTATCTGTAATCTATCCCGGTAGTTTACCTTCTTTTAAACTTGCAAACACTTGCTACAAGGGATGAATGGAGCAAAAAAATGTTTTGAAGGTCTGTGAAACTTGTGATGATTGGCACATGGAGGGAGCTGACATATTCACAGTTCCTCCAGTATTTATTCACTGTAAGAAGACAGTAAAACACATAAATTGTCTTCTAAAATTTCCTCTGTACCTCTGTTCCTTCAGCGGTGCTACACAGCAAAAATGTGACATCTAGTGGACAAAATAAACAATTACATGCTAGATGTCTGAACGGTGTCTGAACTAAAATCTGTGACCATCGGAATATGTGACCGCAGGGGGCATTGACTATGTGTGCGTTGTCCAAAAAAGAGGAGAAGAAGTTTAGTAACGTAAATGGCGTACTCAAAGACTCATCTGGGGTAAACATTTGCAAAATCTGTAGAAATTGTGTGTAATTTATACAAAGCAGTCGATTGATGTTGCTTTATCTCCTACCCACGAGCACCGCTTGTTATGGCTTCCTACTGATAAAGGAGAAACCATCGTATATACAGCTACATAACCCAGGAACTAAAAAACCTACATTAGATGAGGCGACTTTTGAGGGAAATATATACTATAATCTACGTCCCTCACCTGATGCTGTCAATCAACTCCCCCCCACCCGTGGGACCTTGGGGTTGCCCCCACCCGTGTTAATTTTGGGGTGCCCCCACCCGTGGGAACTTGGGTTGCCCCCACCCGTGGGAGCTGGGGTTGCCCCAACCTGTGGGAACTTCAGGTTCCAGATACATCGCTATTGTATATTTGATATTCTAAAACCATGATTACTTGAATACTTGAGGAGAATACTTGTGGCTGAATACTTTAAAATGTCTGCAAACAGGCTAATAGAAAGCTAACTTGCTTTCAAACACAGTCATAGAAAGCTAGCCTGCCTCCAGCTAGCACAATGCTGACTAATTTACCTGCAGCTAGCCTGATAGAAAGCTAATTTACCTGCAGCTAGCCTGATAGAAAGCTAGTTTTCCTGCAGCTAGCCCAATAGCTGACTAATTTACCTGCAGCTAGCCTAGTAGATGGCTAATTTACCTGCAGCTAGCCTGATAGAAAGCTAATTTTCCTGCAAACAGGTTAATAGAAAGCTAATTTACCTGAAGCTAGCCTGATAGAAAGCTAATTTTCCTGCAAACAGGCTAAAAGAAAGCTAACTTGCCTTCACACAAACTATTAGATCGGTACTTTACCCGCTCTCAGCCTACCGTCGGCCTACTGTCTGAACAGAACAGAAGAGAAAAGCATATGTGTCATCTATTATGGTATAGTACTCTTTTATCAGCAAAATATATGAAACAACTTCTCCACACGTGACAAAAGACCTCTTTCACCCACCACTTTCTCTCCTTGAGCCAGTGTCAGGCCACTGTGACTCAACTAGAGACTCATTCAGCTCCAGCAGTCGGCTCAAATACTCAACCCCAGCAGTCAGCTCAAGACACAGTCAGCTCAAGACAGTCTTTACAACGGAAAAAAATTGTGAAAAACTGAGAGAGCAATGTGAAGTGCGAGATCTTGTTCATTCATAAATGAAAATTTCACCGTCCCAGTCTCTTTAAATTTACCTCTTACTTGTGAGGACATTCTTATATGAGCAGAATTAAACAACTTCTCCCACACAGGCCTCACACAGCCTTGCAGGCCTGTGACACATGGTCCACACACCTTGTGGGTCTTACAGGACTCGTGGGCCTTACAGGCCTCCACTCCAGTTTCAATTCCTGTGTGAGTACACAACAGACACTCTGGTTCCACTGTTTTCTGTAACCCTGTTTGTGTCTTGACACATCTTCAGCATAGATTCTGAAGACGTGTTGAGATCTTTGCAGTATGAAAAAGCCTCCCTGTATGTCCAGAGTTACTCTTGTTGTAATCAGTGAACACTTTATACAGCTGAGGTGGGATGGTGGCGCAGTAGTAGGCGGGGTTCCCTCACTGCAAGACAGCATGGGTGAGGTTTTCCCTGGGTAGCTCAGAGACAGACTAGTGATCTCTGCGAGACATTCTCCACCTCCCTAGGCTCCAGCAACTCCACGGGCCTCAATACAGATTTTCAAAGCTGCAGGCATCATTTCTTTAACCCATCATCCGCACTCCAGCATTTAGCCAGTTTTCCTATTTAGTCTGAGCAACTTTGCTCTGTAGTAAAAACTGCTGATTCATAATGACTTAACTGACAGCCATTACTTCTTCAAAGGATTGAAAATATTTCAGCATAGTGTGGTCACACTCCAACTAACATGTTTATGGCAGCAACAACAGCAACAACAGCCACTGCAGCGTATTCAGATCACAAACAAGCCAAGGCCTTTGGGTGGTTAAAAACAGGTCCGAGTGTTTTCAGGAAAATACCTCCGTTGTACTTATGTACCCTGCAGTTAGAACCTATCACTGAAAGCATAAAGGGCGCTCGTTTATTTATTAAATTGCATAGAGCATCAAGAAACACACGATTTGAGCAGGACATACATATGTCTTAGGATTAATTTTGATCGCTGCTCTGTCAAATCTGAGTGATGATTTTAATCCTTATCATCATCAATAAAGATGTGTTTAAAGTAACACCATGTTGTCTAGGTCAGTCACCTTACCAGAGACAGAGGCATAAATCAGGGCTAAAGGCTCAAATGGTAACCTAAGGCTCGCACTGTTCCTCTCAGCTGCTTGCAGCTGCTTGCAACTGCCTGGTTAGAAAAGATAACTTGTGGCTGTTGTAAGACTGAGAAACGCATCATCAAACTGGCCAATAAGTCCAACAACAGAAAAAAAACAAACAGCCGGTACAGTTCACTTCATTAGACTGCAACAACGGGATTGGTTGAATCCTTTAAATATACGGGGTGTGTTTAAACAGTTTAAACACACACACAAACAAATAAATAAAAAGATTACAACAAACTATCTGCGCAACAGAAAGAGACGTGGATATGAAAAGCCTGCAGTGGTCCCTGTCCAGGTCAAGGTTTAACAAAGGAGAAAGGAAAAACAAAACAGAGAGACAGAAAAAAGGGGTGGGTAACAGAGTAAAGAAGATGAGACAGCGTGAAAGACGTGGTATGTCTGTGTTGTGTCTCACAGGAGGCTGAACTGCGCAGTTGGCAAAGGAACTATTACATACGTTTCTCTGACGGCTCTGGCATGCCATAAAGTAACGACTTATATAGCATTCTACCTTAAGTCTGAGCTCTTCAGAGCAACTTAAGACCTGAGCAGCAGTCGATGACTTTGCCTGAATTAAGACGAAAAAGCGCTTTGTGATGAACTTAAAATTTGATTTACTCAAGGATTCAACAACAGATCTTTAGTACTTCTTGAGCATTCTGTTTCATTTGAAGTTATGAAATTGACTAAATACTATATTAATGACACCTTTTACCATATACAAGCCACATAAATAAGAAATTAAAATAAAGGAACCACAGGACAAGTATGGTTGGTGTTACCTATTACAGAATGGTTATTCTGTATCTTTCTAGAATTACTCAGAGTCCAATGTTGCATGCTAATTTGCTCAAAGCACGTCCACGGTGAAGTTTATGTAGTTTGGTAGTTTCTTTCTATGTGTTCATTGCCTCGTCATTTGTGACTTTATTATTATCATTTTGTATCCTTTATTATCCTGCTTGTAAAAGTATATTGTGAGTTATACTTCCAATACACTCCATCCTCTCTCTTTCCCTGCTTTGATAGCAGAGTCCTGAAACAGCTGAGCTGCCAAAATGATTTCAGCATATTAGTAAGACGGCTGGACAATCACTTTATGTTTAAATGCTAGTCTGATCAACAATGGTTTCAGCTGAAACAAAAAAAAAAAAAAAAGGAAAAAATGAACTTGTGACAAAAAGCAACACACGATATTACTCATAAATAGGAGCACTCTCAGATGGGTAAAAATGCTGAAAAAAAAAAAAAAAGAAAAAAAAAAGGAAAAAATAAACCAGAAGCACTTTCAAGAAGTATATCACTGTGCACACACATAAATTTGACCTCTACTTATGGTGGAAAAATCCACCTAAATGGACTGAAACAAGATATCTCTTAAAGAAATTTTTTAGCAAATACATGCCTTTTTAAATCTGTCTTCAGAGAAGTTTTCTCAGAATTATTTGCAGCTGCTTTATGTGTTAGCAGTCCACAATCCAAACAACAATTTGATGACATAACATTAAAACAGGTTAAATGATGAAAATGATGCACAAAGATGCAACAAAGAAAGGTCAAACCAAAGACTGGGACACTTAAAGTTCTCAAAACTGTGACCGTGTTACATAAAACCTGTTTAATTTCTCTGAGCTAACATTATACCAGTAATTATATTATGCACACTGTAATTATAAAGCTTCACTTCGCTGACTTCAACATGCATTAATTCCTTATCATGATTTATACTTAAGAAACAGAGATATGTTCTAACAATGTAATTTAAAAAACGCTTCAACTCTTTATCCCTTTTATTAATTGGAAGTTTCTATAGATGTGTTTCGTTTTTGTTTGTTTTGTTTTGTTTTTGTTTGTTTTGTTTTGTTTTGTTTTGTTTTGTTTTGTTTTGTTTTTGTGGCTTTTAGTCTACTCTGTAGTTTGTTAGGGTGAAATGTCTGTTTCTCCTTTGTTTCTTTCACTGTGGTGGGGAGAAACGTTAACCACTCTCTGTATGGACCTAAAGACCTGGCTCTCCACACTCATGGCTCTTTGGTCACGTTAGAGGTCTCATAGTGCTTTCATCACGTTGTCCACTGCCACAGCAGTTGCATTGGAAAAGATGTGCTGCATCAGACGGAGGCAAAACAAAGTAGAAAAAAAATAACAGGTTTGGATGAGGTGAGGTGAGGTTAATAATTTAAATGACATTCAACAGATTTAGGACAAAATTATAAAACTGTGTCAAAAATAAATAGATAATTTTTAAAAAAGCAGATTACATATTTTTGTAGCAGGGCTCTCAGAAGTAAGCAGTGACAGGAATGCACTGAGGTCTCTGGAGACCAAAAAGTCTGGTTACATTAAAGTCAGGGTGTGGAGTATTAAGATGATGGATTGGGAGTGATTACAATCCATTATATATGGAAATAAATATATCCGGAGTTCATTGTATGAGTGCATTTTGTTGTCATCTGAGTCTGTGGACAACAGATTTGTGCGTTTTTATGTATGTTATGTATGTTCTGTTCAGAGTAAGGAGACAAATGTCCTCACTAAAGGAGACAGTACATGTTTCTATGTATGCATTGCCCAGATTCACAAAGCACCAAATAGAAACTCCCACTTAATCCAACGAAATTATCAACCTTTACATCCCATCACGATTCATACAGTAATAAAAAAATTGTAATGATGAATAATGTATGAAACAGCTGTTTACTTAAATTAGCATTATTCTTATTGTGAAAAAAATATTCTTAAACTTTTCTGCAATGTTTACAACGCTGAGATTCAAACGACTCTTGACTTGTGTACAGATGCTCTAGAATAAAAAGCATAATAGGATTTTCCCATGAGTAAGGCCACAAATGATTTTTTTGCACAGCATGTTCAATACAAGGAAAAAAAGTTAAGGTAATGAACTAATAAGCTGCTTAGCGGTGGAAAACAAATGACTGAGCGAATAAACTTTTTACAGCCAAGGCTGTACTGAAGTTAAGTTTGAATAAAGTAAAAATGGACAGGGGAAGTTTACACTTCAATTTCGATCCATGACAATGTTCCTGTTTAGTTTCCATTTGACAGTGGCAGGAGAAGGCAAAATAAAGAAGAACTTGATTTTTTTGAACAGCACAATTAGTGGGAAAAAAGTATACATTTTTATTTAGGTTGAAATATTTTGTACGTTCCCTCTGTGCCCGAGTCAGGGCAACACTAGTGTGTAAGCTGAGACAAGGGAAGGGTCTATGGAGACACACACACACACACACACACACACACACACACACACACACACACACACACCAAACTGCTGCCCGAAAACTTCACGGTGAAATGTAAGCTGGGTATGGCAGAACAAGACAGATTGTGTCAGCTGCTGAAGAGTTAACCTGCCATGTCTCTTCGTCCAGGCAGACTACCTGCATTTGTTTATACCTTGCACGCTGCGCGCGGACTGATACACTAAGCGGCGAGAGTCTCGTAGCCAGCTGTGGCTCTGCAGCGGAGGAAGCGCCGTTTTACGACACGATGAGAACTAGAGCCTGATTTAGCGGTGTTTTTGTGTGAAAGTAACGCGCCGAAAATTCTCTAAATAAAGCGTGAAGGCAGACCGATATTAGATTTTTTCGGTGGGAGTCCGTTTATTTGTGTTTTTGGTGAAGTAAAATATGCCCCGTCTAAGTGCAGAGGAGCAGGGAGGAGGTGTTTAGTAGGTATTCGCGAATACCCGGAAGATGTCAGGAAATGATCCCGCCCACAACTTAACAAAATATGATTGGCTAAGACAGCTGTCATTGTCAAATTGTGTCCACATTCGCTTGAGTTACACAGGCATTCGTTGCAGTTACTGAAGGCCCTGCCTGCCAGAATGTGTCGCTAATTAACCCAGATACCATCAATAGGAAAATTGTGATTGGTCCATTTTCCATTTAGTTATATTAACCCATTGTTGCCAGGACAAGTTTATAAAAATAATATAAAACTCATTGCTATGATTTCATTGAGTAAAATGAATAAATAAAAACAAAATAAAACAAAATAAAGAAATAAAATAATTATTTAGGAGTACAAAAATTCTTTCAATATTTTTTATTAGGCCTTCACTAAATACCTTGAAGGCCCTACCTTAAAGCCACTTATTAGCAATTGTTTTCCCTTGAATTTGAACCTTTCAAACTTTTTGCTAGTTGAATATTACAGCATTTGCAGGAAACAGCTAAAGAAGACTGGGAATGCAGAAAGGTGCAATGATCATAGAGCACAACAAAAAAAAGATGCAGGGTGCCAAAGCAGCTCAGAAAAAAATAACAAAATAACACCGAAAAGGCTCAGTACTCGAGAAATTCACTCTTAACTACTCATTTCAGTGAGTGTGTCACGAAAGAATTGTTGATTGCACAGTTCCCATGAACCTGCATCATAGAGTCGTGGTAACACACACTCGCTCTGCTTTTGCAAGAATAACCTGTAAATGACATATTATCCGAAATCATTCTTTCAGCTCTTAAGCCACTCATTTTTGCGATTGATTTCCCTTGAATTTGACAGTTTCTAAGGTTTTGGTGTCTAAATATCACGTTTGCAGGAAAAAGCTAAAAAGGACTGGGAATGCAGAAAGGTGCAATGATCATATAGAGCACAACAAAACCACGCTGGGTGCCAAAACAGCTCAGAAAAGGCTTAGGACACGGAATTACATGGATTTGGACTCTGAATTGCTCATTTCAGTAATAGTGTCACAAAAGCATAGTGATTCCACTGTCTTTCTTGTACCTGCATCAGAGGGTCATGGTTATGAACCAAAACACTTTGCAGAGCGAGAAACACAAAAAGACACGACAACATGCTGCATGACAAAATAACACTGGAAAAGGCTCAGGACACAAGAAATTCATTCTGAACTACTGACTTCATTGAGTGTGTCACAAAAGAATTTTTGATTGCACAGTTCCCATGAACCTGCATCATAGAGTTGTGATTAAGCACAGATTCGCTTTGCTTTTGCGAGAAAAACCTTTTAATGGCATGTTATTAAAAATCATACTTTCAGCTTTTAAGCCACTCATTCGCGATTGTTTTCCTTGAATTTGAAAGTTTCTTACTGAACCGGGGTGTTAAACACTGAAAGGTTAACACTATACCTCAAATCTCAGATTTTACCTAAGGAGCAAGGGACGTTAAGTGAAAAGGTAAACACAAACATTTATTTTCAACACAGCAAATAGAATGAGTCCAAATTTAAATTCAGTTTCCCTGAAAACAAAAATAACATAAAATAAACTTAAATTGTCCCTTCACAGCGGGTCGCTGTTTGATATCAAAGTTCGTCCGTTCGTTACGTTGCGTGTGTTTGTGTGTGTGTGCTACCTGGGTAGTGCATATAAGTGTGTGAATCGCCTGAAAGTTCTCTGCGTAGTTCTAGATTTTATCTCGCTCCAGGGGTGAGATCCAGGAACAACTCCAGGAAGATGATGAAGATGAAGAATTTAGAACCTCCCTTGTCCTCGCTCGCATCCGGCAGAGCCCTGGTTGGAATTCGACGCTATCTCCAGACAGAAGATCCAGCAAATAAAAAAACCAATCTGCCGTAGCAGAAAATAACATTAACAATCACTCCTCAAATACTGTACAGTATAGTAGTTTCTCTTTTCTCTATCTTTCTCTTTAACTCAAGTGTAACTTCCCATACTGAATAAAAAGAATTATGAGTAGTCTCCTGAGACTCAAAACCTCAGAAAGCATAAGTGTCTTTTAAACAGTATTAAGAATCATGTTACCAAAATTATGACTCATCTTCTTTAAATTATTGTTTCCCTATCATTCACACATCATATAACATGACATAACATGAATATACGTTTTTTAAGCAACATACATGAATTTAAACATCTTATTTATTAAATAAAGGCATCAGAACGAATATTTATAACGACTCCTGAGCATAAGCTCACGCAAAGCCCATTCTCAACACTGCGACGTTGAACATGGCGTCCAGAAATGACGCAGCAAAAATTAACATAGGTCATTACATGAAATAAAAATGAATTGTAGGACTCATACTAAGTATATTCACTCATCACAACAACTTCGTAAATTCACACTTCACTCCGATTGGTTTTTGATGCTAAATCAATAGTCGCATATCGTTTCATCACTACTCTACAAAATGAAATCTCCGTCTCATGTCCTATTAGCAACCTAGCATGCTAACTAGCACACTCACCGGAGTCCTCAAAGGTAATTAAACAGATCAGAAAGCAAATCCTCCGGTCACAACGGCGGTCTGGAACTCTCAGGCAACAATTTCTTCAACATGAAAACTTAAAAACATAACAAAACGTCTTTTTCTCTAACAAAATGTCTTTTTCTCTGGCTCTTGTTCCCATCAACTTCACTCGTGGCTGTATCGGGTGCGTCTCAATGCGTTAACTTCGTGCTTCCTCCGTCCTATCTCCTCCACGACACCGGAAGTACTTTCCCAGTCGCCATTTTGAAGACTGTCCCAAAGCGATAATTGCGCTCAGAGGAGAGAGGAGAGAGGAGACTGATCGGAGGAGCTATGATCGAGGAGACACGAGAGCCGGCTTTGCGGAAGTCTTTTCACTGACCGACACGCCTCCATATGGAATATCACTCTCTGATTGGACGCTGCAGCAGCTCAGACTTCACATGAAACTTCACAAACACAACGGAGTTTAATGAGAGAAAAGACGAGCTGAGGACGGGCACGGAGGATCGTGCAGAAACTGATCATAAATCTGGTATTAAAGGGTTCACTGTGAGTTTAGAGCACAAAACACTGAACACAACCATCATCAAATCAATATAATCAGAGGATTAATACAGAAAACTGACTGATCAATAATAGGCTATCTTCCTGAGACACAATAAGGTGGGTCATATTGATAGTAATATAACCCACTTTATCTGATCGTGAACTCTGAAGCTTCAGAGTTCACGATCAGATGGGCTCAAGATAAAGGATAAATAATTCATAAATAATCTCACAATTACGCATTTTACCGGAAAAGTGATCCGTGAGCTTGTAAACAGCACACAGAATAAACAGAGAGCAGGTTTTCTTTATGGTTACGTGTGTGTTTAACTGGTTAAAGGAACAGACAAATCTCTGTTACTGTTTCTGTTTGATCAGAGTTATTACAGCGCACGTGCCCAGACGCACAAACAGCTGTTAGAGCTGACTGACAGATGATCCAGAGGTGATCAGCTGATGCCGTCATCACTGAAACTCGTCGCTTCATGTGACGCTCCGAAGGAGAGGATGTCCCATTGCTCTAAAAACGAATCTCCTCCGTTCCTCTCTCCTCTCTTCATTTCCTCGCGTCTCTCCCATGCATCTCTGGTGGGAGGGACTAAGACGCAAGAGAACGACGCAAGTGGAGGAAGGAAGGATGGAACTTTGGAGCTTTGAGACGCACCCCTCGTCGTCTTAACTAGCAACAGAATTAGCATCAGTGCCCTAATCCCAGCATGCAATACCGCGGTCTACTGAATTTCACTGCATCGTGCATACACAAAGCGCCATCTAGTGACGTTTTTAAACCACTACAATAGAAGAAAATATAGCTCTTCTCATCTAAGATGGAGACATTCATAAAATGTGGTTTGCCTGAGGTTTTAAACAAAGACTAAACTGTTTTCCATAAGGCTAACAATAGATGGAATCTTTAACCCAAAGCTGCACTTTTATGGGGGTTACATAAATATGACAGATTTTGCAGGAAACAGCTAAAGAAGACTGGGAATGCAGAAAGGTGCAATGATCAGATAAGGCACCACAAAACCACGCTGGGTGCCAAAACAGCTCAAAAAAAAGGCTCAGGACACGAAATTACATGGATTTTGGAATCTGACTTGTTCATTTCAGTAATAGTGTCACAAAAGCAAAGTATGATTCCACAGTCTTTTTTGTACCTGCATCAGAGCGTCATGGTTATGAACCAAAACGCTCTGCAGAGCGAGAAACACAAAAAGACACAACGACAACATGCTGCATTACAAAGCAACACCGAAAAGGCTCAGTACACGGCATATTCAAGCTGAACTACTGATTTCATTGAATGTGTCACAAAAGAATTGCTGATTGCACAGTTCCCATGAATTTGCACCATAGAGTCGTGGTAATGTCGTGGTGCTTATGCGAGAAAAACCTTTCAAGGGCATATTATTCAAAATCATACTTTCAGCTTTAAAGCTACTTATTCGCATTGTTTTCCTTGAATTTGAAAGTTTCCAAGGTTTTGCGGGTTAAATATTACAGATGTATTAGGAAACAGCTAAAGGGGACTGGGAATGCAGAAAGGTGCAATGAGGCACCACAAAATCACGCTGGGTGCCAAAACAGCTAAAAAAAAGGCTAAAAAAAAGGCTCAGGACACGGAATTACATGGATTTGGAATCTGACTTGCTCATTTCAGTAATAGTGTCACAGAAGCATAGTATGATTCCACAGTCTTTTTTGTACCTGCATCAGAGCGTCATGGTTATGAACCAAAACGCTCTGCAGCGCCATAACACTAAAAGGCATAACAAAATGCTGTATGTCAAAACAACACCGAAAAGGCTCAGTACATGGGATATTCACGCTGAAATACTGATTTCATTGAGTGTGTCACAAAAGAATTTTTGATTGCACAGTTCCCATGAATTTGCATCATAGAGTCGTGGTTAAACACAAACTCGCTTTGCTTTTGCGAGAAACCCCTTTTAATGGCATTTTATTCAAAATCATACTTTCAGCTCTTAAGCCACTCATTCGTGATTGTTTTGCTTTTGATTTGAAGGTTTCTAACGTTTTGCGGGTTAAATATTACAGCTTCTGCAGTTAACATTTTAGAGAGGACCGGGAATGCAGAAAGGTGCAATGATCATATAGAGCACAACAAAAAAATCATGCGGGGTGCCAAAGCAGCTCAGAAAAAGCTCAGGACACGGAATTACATGGCTTTGTACTCTGAATTGCTCACTTCAGTAATCGTGTCACAAAAGCATAGTGATTCCACAGTCTTTCTTGTTCCTGCATCAGAGCGCCATGGTTATGAACCAAAACGCTTTGCAGCGCCATACAACCAAAAAGACACAACGACAACATGCAGCATTAAGAAGCAACACCGAAAAGGCTCAGGACACGGGATTTTCAAAGTGAACTACTGATTTCATTGAGTGTGTCGCTAAAAAATTGTTGTTAGCGCAGTTCCCATGAACCTGCATCATAGAATCTTGATCAAGCACAAACTCGCTTTGCTTTTGCAAGAAAAAACCTTTTAATGGCATATTATTAAAATTCATACTTTCAGCTCCTAAGCCTCTTATTCGTGATTATTTTGCTTTGGATTTGAAAGTTTCTTAACATTTAGCAGGTTAAATATTACAGCTTTTGCAGGAAACAGCTGAAGAGGACCGGGAATGCAGAAAGGTGCAATGATCATATAAAGCACAACAAAACCACGCTGGGCGCCAAAACAGCTCAGAAATTGCTCATTTCAGTAATAGTGTCACAAAAGCATAGTATGATTCCACAGTCTTTTTTGTACCTGCATCAGAGCGTCATGGTTATGAACCAAAACACTCTGCAGAGCCAGAAACACAAAAAGGCACAACAAAATGCTGTATGTCAAAGCAACACTAAAAAAGGCTCAGTGCATAGGATATTCACGCTGAAATACTGATTTCATTGAGTGTGTCACTAAAGAAATGTTGATTGTACAGTTCCCATGAACCTGCAACCTAGAGTCGTGATAAAGCACAAACTTGCTTTGCTTTTGCGAGAAAAACCTTTTAATGGCATATTATTCAAATCATACTTTCAGCTCTTAAGCCACTCATTCGTGATTGTTTTGCTTCGATTTTGAAAGTTTCAAACGTTTTGCAGGTTAAATATTACAGCTTTTGCAGGACACAGCTGAAGAGGACTGGGAATGCAGAAAGGTGCAATGATCATATAAAGCACAACAAAACCACGCTGGGTGCCAAAACAGCTCAGAAAAAGCTCAGGACACGGAGTTACATGGATTTGTAATCTGAATTGCTCATTTCTGTCATAGTGTCACAAAAGCTTAGTGATTCCATAGTCTTTCTTGACCCGGTATCAGAGCGTCATGGTATAGTGAACCAAAACGCTCTGCAGAGCGAGAAACACAAAAAAGACACAACAACATGCTGTATGACAAAACAACACCAAA